>NC_079204.1:7560264-7862179 GCF_026745355.1 Beta vulgaris subsp. vulgaris
AGGCGATGTGGTGAACAAAAAGTGTGTGCCCCATAACTTCTGAATTTGGAAATCCGCATTGCAAACAGGGACTGAAAGTGGCGTGGGCGGCAGCAGCAGCAGCAGCAGCAGCGATTAGGTCCTTTGCCCCATCAAAAAATGTGAACAATATCATAGGCAAATCTACTTATTGTCAAGGAAATACACATTTGAAACTGAGTAATAATCAACAACTTTGTAGAGCATGAATATCATTATATAGCTCAGGGTAAACAAACAAGGACAGGAAAACAAAGAGAGCTCACATGTGATTTTGAACCTAAATTAACACGGGGAAATTTAATTTTGGCTGATGAAGATAACACTTCATTAAGTTTGACACCACTAGATATTTGATTCACTACAGGGATGTCATATTGTCATTACATGGGCCGAGAATTCTGTTCACCAAAAAAAAAATGGGCCGAGAATTCCAGCGGTAGGAGAGAGCAGGGAAACCGCACTCTTGTCCAAATACTTAAGAGGTGTTGCTCAGCATTCACTAAATCTATACACGTTTAGTTTATTAGAGATTTTACTTTGCCTATGCTACCCTGATATTTCTCCAGCACCTATGAGTAGCTTATTTATGGTGAAGAGTTTTTCGATTGTTCCCATCACAAATGAAACAGTTTTTGGATTGTCTAATAGGAGCACAAAGGTGGACAAATTAAGTTAGAGCATCATAAAGTATAATAGGATGTATGGCAAAGGACACAGGAAATACATTTTTGGCTGAGGTCTGAAGTTGACTGGGTTTGTGCATTAGAAAAAAAGATCACACATTTCAACCAAGGAAAATCAGTAAATAAAGAACCAAAGTTGACAGAAGGATACGTCCAAAACAGCACGAACGACTGCACAAGACGAAAAAACAATCGTTAATGAGATAATCTCATATAAGGAATCCAAAAAGAAAATTCAGGATACATCATGATTCAAGATAACATAGAGGCTATCAGAAGGATATATACGGTCTATTTGTCTTATTAACTGGAAATAACAAAAAAAAAAAAACAGGTAACAGCTTAAAGAAAACACCACGCTCAAAGAGTGATCACAGCATCACTTTGGTGCCCTGTTTAGTTAGCAAATGGAAAGCCAAATAAACGTAAACAAAATCCCTTTTGTACATGACAATTGTTGTGTGCAGAACGCAGACCCTTATCCCTTTACCGGTTATATAATCCCCCTCCCCTGTAAAATATATAAGAAAAGAGAAAAAAGGCTGTTCCAACTGCTCATCTTCCGTGATCATTGAAGAAGCAACTAACTTCATCCTTACTCGACAAAATAAATAACTTGACTACTAAAGTACTCCCTCTGTATTTTTTTATCTTTCCTACTTTGACTTTGCACGTTTGCCAATGCACTTATTCTACATTAAATATCTCTCATTACATATTAGTAAAAATTATAATAATTGAATATTAATAAAGTACTCATTGAGACAAATCAAACAAGACCCACATGACTATATTTTTTTCTTATATATTGAGAAAAATTTAAAAGATTCTCTCTAATTGTGAATAGTGTCAAGATTCTAAGTGAGAAAGATAAAAAAATACAGAGGGAGTACCCAGGAAGGGAGAATTGACTGCATCTTGTATGAGATTGAGAAGTGAAGCAGGTGGGCAAAAACAGCAAGATATATAAATATATTCCTCACAAGATCTAGTTGAAAGTTTGAAAGATAATTAGCTTCCTCTTCCCTAATCAAGGCGCAGCCTATTGGAGAGCTGAGTTCTAAATAAAAGAGTAAGAAGTCTGTCTGTTTGTCTATTTGTTTAATTTTGTATAAGTGGCTGTGAGCGCGTGCATGCCTTATCTCATTCATAAGTTGAACCTCGCTCTTATGAATGTTGAGACAGGTACAGCTGGGATTTAGTAGCACAGTGGTGCCTAAGCCTAACATATAGTAGCAGGGCCAAGGTTGTTTGGTGTGTGGTCATGCTGTTATTGAGAGTTCAGGACCAGAAAGCCTTTCGGCTTGATGGACGTGGCATGGAACAACTCCATCAAAGAAATCCCTCGAGGTCCCTTGTAGAGTATATGATGTGAGAATCAAATGGGTTCTTTACAGAATACAGGAGCAGGATGATCTTATATACCAATGTCGTACACTGACGCTCCGAAAAAGGCATGGAATCCTTGTCCAACATATTAAATTTCACCCATACCTAAATTATTTGGATCCATGAATTTGTAGAAAAAACCTAGGAAAAGCAAGGAGACAGTCATCCAATATATGCTCAATAAAGGTTTGAGATAAAACATTAAACCAAACCTACCAAACAAGTCTATCTAAAATGTGCGTATGTGTATGCTAGGTATAAACCAAGACCCATTTTGGTAGTATAAATTTCACTTGCCCAAAATATCAGCAACAACTTCTTAATTACCCTTCACACATATAATAACCCATGTAGAAAACCCGTTATTTATGTATTTATTTTATAAAGGGGACTTGAATTTGAGGAATAGTTCACAAAATTTCATTCCCAGAAAACAGAGTACAAAACTTATTTACTAAATCTAAATTGAACTGGGTTTTGTATATAGCATATAGCAATAGCCCCATGTATACATACTATCAACAAACTTTCATAAATAAACACACATATTACAAAAATTTTAACTATTCTTATATTGGACGCATTGTGTATGCTTCTTAGCTTGTGCATTTGTACTGTGAAAGGACATGTAAAAGTCTTAATATCAGCATTTTATTCTTGAGATCTGTGACTGTGACAGTACATCAGTGTCCAATTCAAGAGTAGGGGCCCTGTGTCCAAAATATGAACCTCAAGATGTTTTGACACGTGGATACGTACTAGTACCCTACTTCTGGCTGGTACGACAGAAGATGAATTAAAAGAAGCATGTTTGGAGCACATCGAGAAATTGTGGGATTTCCCCGAGTGCGTCGTTGACACTCGTCGCACATAAAAGAAAATAGAAAGAGATAAGGTTTCGTAATTGTGGCTAGTCCCAATAAGTGAAACCATAGGTTTAGGATGGGCTTTAGCATATTTGTAATGTTATTGCTGCCAACTTACAAATTTGGCCCAACATGTTCTTTCTAGAAACTCGTTCAACATCTCCATAGGATACTGACCAAAGAGGCAAAGATCTCTTCCAACGGCAGGAATTGGGATCCTACGAAAGCCTTGATTATAATAAAACAGCAATAACAGTTAAAATTTGAAAATGGTCACAAAAGCAGGGGTGTGAGTGGTGAATTGGTGATGGACCTGTGAATCAGGAAGAGAGAGTGGGATTACTGTAGTGGTTAAGGTTTTTTGTCAGGCAAGATGTGTATATGTAGGTGGTACTCCCACAAAAATTACCAAGCATTTTACCAACAGTGGCTTTGGTACTTTATCCGTCCTAACTCCCAAGTGCCTAACTGGACTGGCGAATTTTTTCTTTAAATCATCTTACAAGAATTTGTTGAAGAAAAACTAAGATTAAGGAAACAATTCATATAAAAAAGAGAAATAAGAAGATTGGACAAACGTACCATCAGGCCACCCAAGAAGCCATCAAGCAAAACACGATTCCAGCCGTCAAAATACGAGTGGATAGAGAACTTGGCCTTGGCAGTAAGTCCCACTGAAGTAACAGCCATCACCATTAGGTAGAAGATAAACCCACCAAGTCCGGTGAACCCCAAGATCCCTGCAATGACTCCTCCAATTATTGACATGAATGTACGGCTGCAGAATTCAAGAAAATATTATCAAAGCTTCATCAAATAGTTGTTTGAACTTTAAAATCAGGAAGTCAAATTTCACAAACTAACATAGAAACATGATAAACCAGTAAAACATCATGCAACTTTCTGCAGCTCCAATAAGTTACCTAATGCACATTTTTAAGCTCCCACAAGTAACACTCAAGTTCGAGAGGCAGAAAGAAACTATCTTTGAGTGTATAAGGATTCCATCAAGGATCAGTGAGAAAATGATCAAGCAGCTTCAAGTCAACATTAATCAATGGCGCAAAATGTCCACAATTCAAGCAAAGCGTACTAGCTCAACCAAACGAGAAAGAAAAAGGGAAGTGGAGGCGAAGAAACTGCAGAGCTAAGGATACCAAATGACTGAATCCAAAATATGCATTGCAGAAAACCTGATAACTGAAATCATCCAATTTACCCTCTTTCTTAATCAAATTAGCAAATGTTTGCACTGGTTATTGGGTAGAGGTTGACGGCTTAGCCAGCAAGAACACTATAAGTTCCAACAGGAGCTTGCTAACACAAGTGCATCGTGTATTCAAAATAGAGTCTAGCCTGAAAAAGATACTGACTTTAGTAGCGTTAAACCATTCCAAAAGAGCTGGTCACTCTTTTGGTTCTCCCAGACAAGTCTCTCTCTTGTACTAAAATCACAGTTCACTTTTTTTCCAAAATGCCATGGATCATACAAGCATTGTGATCCTCTACATTTCAAACTTACAGTCCCTTGCTTTTCTAAGTGATAACTACCCACCGGCCACCATTAATACTTGGCTGATGACATATATAGGAAGTGAGTCATAGGCATCGAGATTGTCACTAGAAGAACATCAACGACGTGGAACCAGCAATATCCCATCACCAACAGGTTTAGAGAGATCCCTTATTCAAAACAAATCATATAGCAGCCAGAAAACGCTAGCACCTTAAAATTAAACTTCTTAGGTCTGGCAAGCACATGGTCGGGGACTATCCAGTATACCTAGTTCATACAATTTTAATTCCTCAAAAAGCAACAAATCACACAACAAAATTCCTTCTAGTCCATAAGATACTTTGCCAAAAGTAGATACAAAGTACCTGTTGCTTCAAAGCCCTACATGAACTCCACAGAGCTACTAAAATTCTTCTTATCCCCATCTTCAACCAACAATACGCAGGAGGCGCTATGAATTTAATCACAACAACATCTAATTTTCAAAAGTTCACCCCTCATTACTAAACAAGTGCCATAATATTTAAGAAGACTTATCATTTCAGGCATCTTACATAAGCCTCACATAATCAATGTAACATAGTGTCAAAAGTTCCTAACATCCTTATGTTCAATGAATTTTACTTCCTAAACAAAAACTTTCCAAATCTCTTTCTAATTCCTTATTTACGCGCACGAGTAAATGTAACACTTATTAGAAACAGAGTAAAGTTCCTCTTTCATCAATGTAATACCAGTTAAAATGTAAAATTCTCCAGAGGTTGCAACTGAAACAAAATCTGCCAACTTATATGAAAATTATACCTGTAATATATGACTTTGGTGTTATTCGTCATATTTTCGGCATTGATGACTACTGCATCATCAAAAGCCCCTTTAAGTATCGGGTCCGATAACCCAGAATCACCATGTACCGCCATGTCTTCTCTTATTCTAATGTAAGTACAGAGTGCTGACAAAAATAGAATTAAAGCTTTAATTTTACTTGAAAAAATTGTGAATACAGATCTTAGACAAACAATAAATAGTAAATTTAATTCTAGGGTTCAACTAAACCCCAAAATCTGGAGATATATAAGAAAATTCTCCCTCTAGTATGCGGAAGATCCAAGTTTTCAATCTTCTAAGCTTAAATTAAACTTTCTAATATACCAACCTTCAAATTTTCGGAAGATCTGAATTTCCGATCTCGCCGAAAAAGTTTAATCTGGCCGGATCAATTTGGGGGAAGCCGAAAGTTTAATCGAGGGAGAGAAGTTGGGACTTTTTTTTTCCTCCTCTTTTTTCGTGGAGAAAGAGTTAGGAGGCCTTGTAGAGTTGTAGTTGTCCTTCTTGTGCTGTGCTATTCAGTTTAGGGAGTCCACATCTATGAGTTGGAGTCTATCACCTACTAAGTAGCAAGTACTATCAAAGCCTCAAAGGTGATCATGAACCGGATCGCGTTTTGAAAAAATTGCCCATTGATCGAGTTGGGTCAAATTTTGGGCCAAAATTTTATGCTCAAAGTTTACTATTTCGGATCAAAATTGGACTGGGCCAAAAAATAAACAAAAAAGTCATTTTTTACTTGTACAAAGCCCGACCTAAAATAAAAAAATCGGGCTGGGCCTAACCGCAGACCTAAAAATCTGCCCAAAACCCATCCAAAAATCGGGTCGGTCGGACTGATTTGATCAGGTCTACCTTACATGCATACAAAAACATCTAGATTATTCAATTAATTGTTAATTACATATAATAAATTAGACAATCTTAATTAGTTTATCTCACCTAAATTAGGGAGTTTTAAATGTCAAAAATTTAGTTGATATGAAAGTAATCGATTGTTTTGTAAATTTTCACTATTTTTTTGTTGTTCCCTTTTTTATCTTTTTATTTTTATAATTAATTAGATGGTCACATTTTTCTTATTTTATTTATTCTTTTTTTCAATTTTTTTGTGTCTCATCCCTGTTTCATATAAAAATAGAAATTATATTAAGCTTTTGACTGGAGTTTAGCTCAAAGAAAAGTCTAGAAATATGATAATTAAGGAAAGATTATCTAAGTTTTCAATTATACAATATTTCAATTCAAAAAATATTTTTCACGCATGTTTTAAGCGAAAATTATTTAAAGAGAAGGTTGATATCAGAAAAACACATGAATGGACCAGGTTAAAAATAACCTATTGTGCATCGAAAAGTATATGAAATAGTCAAATTTTATTGAATATAATTACTTTTCATTTCATATATTCTATTTTAGTGTCATATAGTCTTCTGATATAGTAACTTTTCGTATGATATGGTTGAATTTTTTTTACTAATATAGTCAAATTCTGTCACAAAGTTAATTAACTGTAATTTATTGTAAACTTGATCCACCCAAAAACGTTTTGGATTGATACATGCAATGCATGGTTTTAATTTTACGTGAGTAATTTAATTTTTTTGGATAGTAAATCTTATCATGTGAGCCTGTTACAAAAAGTTAGGAAACTATTACATTTCGTTTGACATCAAGTACATTTTTTGGGTGAATCAAGTACATTTTTCTACTTGAAAGTTATCAAATAGTAGTATGCTACTTTCCTGACTATAATACTAGTTTCTAGGGGTGGCAATGAGACGAGACAACTTGCAAGCTACTCGAGATCGACTCGTTCAAAATTCGGTCAAAGCTCGACTCGAGATGTTAGTAAGTTGAGCTAAGCAACTCGATACTCGATTTGAAAACTCGTGAGAAGTTTAAATACCCAGTTATCAATAGCAAAATACCTAAATTCAATATTTTTCTACATTATTGTTGCTTTTAACATGAGACACTTGCAAGCTACTCGAAATCTACTCGATCAATCACAAAAGCACAAAACATTTTATTTAGAGAAACTAAAGTCACATAATATAAAGATAGACAGTTCTAATAAACTGGAAGCCTTCGATTTTACCTTCTTTGCTGCGAGGCTTTTAAATTCAAGATGTACCATCTCGATCCTAGTTAACACTTAACACAATCCAAAATCAGTGTAGCCATGACCTTTATGATATTTATCTGGTACAAGAAACATACAGCGCGAGTACAACTCCATCATCTCCATACGTGAAGGCTTGAACGGGAAAATGGCTACCCAAAATTTTTCTTTTAAATGGCAGAAGCTACAACGAGAGACCATGAAACAACTCCAAACTAACAGACTCAGTTGGATCTAAGCTAAGCTACGGAATATTGTCACTTTCTTCTAACTTTAACTTTCAGAGTCCACATGATCTTTCCCTGGGGCAACGGGATGGACTTTGGCAAGCGTAGTGGTATCTCATGCTCCCCCAGAGCTGACAAAGGATTTGGCATATGCAAATTTTCAGGTTCAACGCGTACAGCGAGTTGCCTTGCCACCTGCGAAAATCGATTGTTATAAGGAAAAAAACAGCTCCTATTTTGAGAATGAAGACGCTTCCAAACAAGTCACATCCATGTAAAAGTGATTAATGAAGCACAAGGTGGTAGACAAATCCTTATAGGGGACAAAGTGATTAATTACACCTTTCTTACATTTTTTAGGAACAAGAGCAAAATCATACCTCAGCAATTATCTCTTCTTTTGTCACAGGTTCGCGCAGTTCATTGTCAACCTTAAAGTATCTTCTTAAAACCTACAAAAGAAATAGTTATCAAAAGCCAAATAATGACAGCCACTTCTATGCTCCAACCTTTGCATAAATCATGGTTAGTTAAAGACAAAATCAGTCATTATTATTCTTCAGGTGGGAGTGTGGGACGAACAAGCAATTTTGTGAAATGAGCAAGATTGTCTACACACTTGCTCCAGCATAAGCAATTTTGAGATGGAGGGCACTCCCAATTAAGAAAGATAACAACAAATGCACAGCACTTCCAGTGGCAGTGGCAGTGGCAGTGGCAGTGGCAGTGGCAGTGGCCGTAAGATAAACATCAACCATTGTGGCAAGCCACTAAAAGCTGATCCGACTTTTTCATTCACTAGACGAAGTTGCTTGTTCTAACTGGGTAGGCTCTCGACATCAATCTGTATTGATAGCCAATCCTCACCTCCTCTGCCAAACTAACTGATATGCCAAAGCTCTAAATCGATGAAAATACCCAGAAAAGAGGTACAAATTCAGGCTGTTTTCACCTCAATTTTGGTGAACTTATCTCAGAAACTTTTACAGCGTATTGAAACTTGTCTGATTTTGAACTTATCGGTACTTATTTTCCTAATGAAGTCCCTTTTTACCGGTTGGAGGAAGAAGCTATAGAGGTTTTTGAGCACGACATTATCAATTGTGATGATGGTTTATCACTTCATTGCTTTCTCCATTTCCCTCATCAAGCAGTGGTTTAGCCTTGAGTTTGTAAGCCAATGTAGTTGAAAATTTAGACATATGAATTTGTGATGCCAAGCTAAGTTCATAGAGAAGCCATTAGAGTTCGTGCTTTCACACTAGTAGAGCATTAATGAATTGAAATTTTTTCTAATAGTACAGGAGCGAAAAATTGGTTTGCCACAGGAAGCTCTTTTACATAATAGTTTTAAACTTTTAATGTATACTTCATGCCATTTGTGCCACACTTGGTTACATAAGGCCTGACCTTTGGTTCAAAATTCCTAAGACCTGCAGGTCCGTCAAAGTAGGATGTAAATCTCAGGAGTTTCTGATTGGATGTGTTACACACTATTATACTGTTCAAGGGCATGACAATAATCAAGGCTTCCTAAACAATCTTTTTGTTAGCACTCATTGCCTTCTTGAAAAGCTACTAGTATATTGGTCAATGACATCAATCAGTTGTATATTCATGCTTCAAGAGTAGTGGTTCGGTGAGCAAAGCTGCTGAAGACACTCAATTTTGTTCCTGTTGTGGGCCTTGTGGCTGATATCCCATTGAGTGGATAATAATTTGTACTACTACCTTTCTTGTCTTGTCTAATTCTAACTGCATGTGTGTTAAACTTATTTTATGATTGGATCATGATGATTATAGGTATGCTGTAGATTGTACAGAAATGGAGCACAGATATCTCTTGGCAGAGAAAACTTCCCGAAAATGCAATCCAAGATGCATTAGAACTTATAAATCCTATGGACATGGGGCGAGAATTCTGTTATACCTTGTACTATGTGCATGGCCTCATCTTTCATCTCAGATCTACACAATGAAGTCATTTTTGACAAATAAGATACATCACAATTCCGTGGTTTATCTATCTATTATATTTCCAGTATACTGTGCTCAGGTTGCATATTAGAATTGACTTTTCGAACTAAGTCTAGACAGTTCCAGAAAGGAAACGGCTTAAGCTCTACATGCAGAATAAATGAATGTTCTAACATGTTCAATAGTTTTAATAAATTTTTGGCTCCTGAGACACCTTTGGCGATTTATTTGCAACCACCATGTTAATCATAGGCAATAGGGCAAACTACAGCTACAGACTACAGAGTTGACTGCAGAGCGAAATGAGATCACTATTGGACCTCCTTCTATCACTCTCTTGAAGAGTTGGGTTGGGGCGGAATACTTAGATTAAGCCAACACTGATTAGTTTGGGGGCCATACATGTAGCCTATGAAAAAGATATCTTCGCATCCTACCAAAGAAATGTTATCACATCATTCATGTTCTGTAACACAGGATATAGACTACAGTGACCCAACAAATCAAATCAACCCTTAAAGAAGGAGATAACAAAATTAGACTAACCAGTGTTGCATTATCAAGCCGCTTCGCAGCAGCAATGTACTCTTTCATCAAATCTTCTTTACTTTCTTTCTCCACCTTAACTTCTTCCTCCTCTTTAGGTTGGTAAATCTGATTATACATAAAGCATTTCTTAAGAACCAACAGCCATAATCTATCTTCAAAAAATTTAAAAACAAATACTAATACAACAAAGTCCGGCTATTCAGACAACTGTTCTCCACCGAACATGTGAGAAAGCGGCATTTTGGTAAACACACTTGGTGCGTACTCCACACCAATTCCTCATCTCTGTTCGTCAAAGAACAAGTTCACCATTTAGCCTTTGTCATACAACAAGATTAACAAAAACTACCTTCCTTTGCTCGCTAACAAGATACGCAAACTTGTCAATGTTGGGCACAGCTAATAGTTTCGGCATAAGATAATTGCGAAAGTACCCAGGTGCTACCTTCACTGTCTCACCAGCTTTCCCAAGCTTATCCATGTTCTACATTATTAAACTTTATCATAAACTTAACATCAATCAATTTAGGCTCACTAATAATATAACAAATTAGGGTTCTTGACAAACCGTTGTAAGAATAACTTCCAATTTCCTGTATCTAACTCCTTGCCCAGTGAAAAACAAGGGATGAACATAACCATCCAATTTCTTAACACCACCATCTTTTATAATCTGACGAAGTATATTTCTCCCACTTTGAAAATACGCCATTTCCAAATCGTATCTACTACACCTTCATCACAAAAAAACAACAATCTATAATCATCTATGATACAAGATTGTTCAATTAAATTAAACCCCTAAAATCTGAATCTTTTTAGCTTACAGTAAAAACGAAGAAAAAAGGGGGGATAAACCAATTTATTATCAATCTTAAAACTTGGATTGAAATTACTGCTAAACAAACCTTTAAAATTTTGGAAGATCCGACTTTCTGACTTCGTGAGAAAAGTTTAATTTTGCCCACGATCCTTAAATTTGTGTTTGGAGAAGGTAATTAG
This sequence comes from Beta vulgaris subsp. vulgaris, assembly GCF_026745355.1. Classification (NCBI taxonomy): domain Eukaryota; kingdom Viridiplantae; phylum Streptophyta; class Magnoliopsida; order Caryophyllales; family Amaranthaceae; genus Beta; species Beta vulgaris. Next base: position 7,571,448 of record NC_079204.1, read on the forward strand.
TCGAGCTATTTTTGAGATGAAGCTGAAATGGATGAATTTAGAGAGAGAAAAAGAGAGTTGTGGAGTGTAGTTGTACTGTTGTAGTTGAGGTTTAGTAATGCAAAACCCCAAGTTACAGTATTGGCAATAAAGATTAAAGAGTCTCTCCATGAAACCAGGCCCATACATTATAGGGTTTTTAATATAAGGGGTTGATCATATGTGAACTGGTCGTACCATGAACTTTTTGATATGACTAGTCGCATATAAGAATTTGTGTTTACATTTTCGTTTTTGGAAAATGATTCATTAATACTTTTATATGTATCTTATGCTTTAATGAGAAATTAGGGTCTTACTTATTATGTTATTCAAATAAAATTTAAACTATCTTCTATCAACTAAACTTTTTCAACAAAAGGTACCCAATAACTTCCAAAATAAGGTGTTATAATAATAAAAATGTGTTTTAGTCAATTGAACTTATCTGAATGAAATGACTTATTAGACTTGACTGGACATGATCGTCAACCCTAATTTCACCTTATGTGTAATGTAGATCGTGTGATAGAAAGAGTAGTATATAACATAACATTTAATTGAGGTACTGTTTTGAAAAAACTACAATATTTCCAAACTTTTTATTATAAGATCTTTTACAAATAGCATCTTATATATATTTAGGCTTGTTTTTATACATTATATACAAATTAAATTTCAAACTATCAACTACAATATTCTAAATGTGTATAATATAAATATACTTTAATGAGTACATCTTAGATGTAACATGTTACACCATAACTTATTATGTAACAAACCTCACACGTACATAATTGGCACATAACGACATAGACTCCAACAAAAACGACATGGATTATACAAACAGTGGCATAAATATGAAATTATTTTGTCATTTATTTCATGTCCTTTGAGTTTCTTTTTACAAAAGAGATAGTGATTTTTCGAGTTGTTACACTATAAGTTATGGCGTATACCTAATAATTTGTTTACTTTAATACTTCAGATTTTGTTTGTATGTATTTTTTGTTCTACACAAATTTTTTACTTGCTTAAGAGGCTTTAATTTATTAAGAACATGTTCATATTGCAAATCCAATATGTTAATGTTTTATAATTCTATGTTCATATATATATACATTATAATTGTTCATAGCTTGTTATTTAATAATAGACTAGGTTGTTGTATTATAAGTACAATACAAATTCAATATTACCTTTAGATTCCTTCAAACATAGATCTACAAGTTCTTGATAAATAATTATAACTGGTTTATATTTTTTCCATTATACTTATATGTTCTTTAATTGTGTGAAAATTCTAAATTCTTTTTAGCATAACTTAGTTTCATAAGGACCATGTTCATAAATCATGTTCACATTTTTCATTTACAAGTTCTTTATAATTAACTACTCCATATATATTAACATGTTTATGCAACACAATCCCATATTCTTTTCATTATACCTTCTTTTGTTTCATGCATATCATGTCCTACATCTACATGTTCATTTCATTACACATTTACACCTTCACATAACATAATACTTCTATAATGTAGTACGCCTATAAGATACATTAATAAATTTCTCACATATACCCCATAATCGTTGTTAAAATCCCGATTTAGATTTTACGACCCGAAAAGATTTTACCGATCCGGATCCTACGTAGGATCTTAATTTTGTAGGATCTTTCGATCATATCCACACACAAAAAATCATATCGTACGATCTTAATACGATTTTACGATCTTATTACGACTCTACGATCTGATCCTATTGTAATAGAATCATAAAGTAATTTCACTTTTATATTCCTCTTATTAGATTTCGGTGGTAGGTTACTTCAATCTTATAATGTCGAAAAACTATCACTATTTGTTGATAAGATAAGTCATTATTAATATATGTACATTTTTAATCTGAGGTTCTCACTGTATTCTAGGATAATTATCTCTATTTTACCGAATAGTAGGATCTTACGATCATACGATCCGATCCCACCGATTCGATTCTACCAACCCCTACGATCCAAAGTAGGATCCCGATCTTAATAACTTTGTACCCATTAAGATTTCCTTTCAATCCCTATGTTTTTTTCTTTTTCTCTTACGCTTGTACATTCGTTTGATATACCTTTATATAGTACTCCCTCCGTTTCCTAAAGATCTTCCCTCTTTCCGTTTAAGGGTGTTTCCAAAAGATCTTCCCTCTTTTGCTTTATTCCTTATTTGGCAAAATAAATTTCCCTATTTACCCTCTCATGTCACTATCATATGGTCCACCATTACATTATTAATTCAATTTTACATCCTTTCTCTCTCCTACTTTAACCCCTTTTTATTTGTTTATTTATCTTAACCCCTTTATCTCTCCTATTTTACTCACACCATGCCCCACACAACTTGATTTTCCTTGGTATCTGTAGGAACAGTAATAAGTGGGAAGATCTTTAGGAAACGGAGGGAGTATAAGCACACTTGCAAATTTTTCGCAATTATAATTTTTAATATGCCTCTAGATGCTAATTAAATGATTTTCTTTATTTGGTTTCTATACCATTAAATTACTCTTTACATCGATCACCATGTTCATTTTATAGTAAAATGTTAAAGAGGGGAAGCTAACGAGAGAGGAAGGGAAAAATCGAAAGACATTAACCTAGTTACTAGTGGGCTAATTCTGTTTTAAATAGTGGACTTATCATTGCCTAATTTTAATTTAAAAATAGATGATCTCCTACAAGACAAACTCTTAATATTATGTGGGAAGAGGAATTAAAAGCAAATTGTATATGTATATATATGTACGAGAAATTACTCGCTCTTTCCATTTGAAAATTAAATTGATCTTGTTATATAAATTTATTAGTATTTATGTTTTTTTTTTGAAGGGAAGTATTTATATTGTTCCTGCTGTTGTAATATTTTACATATTATAATTATTAGCAGTAGAGAAAAATAGTGAAATTACGATAATTTACTTGAACTACTTTTTTGTTTCAAAAAAAACTTTTATATTATCATGTCTAATTATCAAATTGTCAACAATGTACTTATAATACTCATCAAAAACTTCCCTAAAACCTTATTGGTAAATTTAAAAAAAAAACTCCTCTTATAACACGATTATTTCTAATTCTCTAGTTAAAACTCTAAACTAAACATCTAACAAAACAACATAAAAAAGTCTCTTAAACATCTTTAATTTGAAATCTTAACTCTCAAACTACCATGCATATTAAAATTAAACACCACTGTTTTTTTGGGTTCAAAGATAAGATTGAGCTATGGATCCATCAGCACCTTTAGGATAAAATCCACCAACCTTCTTCTCATCTCCACTTGAATACACAATTCTCAAAATCTCTTCTGGAGTTCTAGGGTACCCTATAGAGTTTTTATCCCCAGCAAGTATATTGCCACTTACTTTTCCTTCTGCACCTCTTGATGGTTCTACAAATAAGCCTTCGTCCTTTGAGCCTGTGTTACCAAGCTTGTTCCTTAGCTCCGAAATTCGGTTCGTAAACTCTTGCACAGTTATTCTGTAGGGTGGCACCCATTGAAGCCGCCGTTGGTAGAGCATTGTTCGGATCACTGCATCTTGGCCTGACTCCACGGCCAATAATGCTGCTACTAGCTGTTTTTTTGACAACGAGAAAACTTGCATTAATTAAACGAGGAAATACAGCCGCTACTAGCTGGTTTTTAAGGAGCAAGAAGGTACATATGCATATATATTAGCATCACTAATCGAATAATACTAGTTTTGACGGTTAGAAATATACTTTCGGATTGAAAGGTGCATTCTCTTCACTTTAATAAAAAAATAACGTTCGAGTAATAAGTTGAATAAGTTTTAGATTGATTTTAATAAGTTAATCAAATACAAATAAGTTATCTAAATAAGTTGCACTAAGTGCGGATCATATATATAGTTCAACATAATAGATTGAGGTGAAAAAAAACATAAGTTTAGAATATATGGCAGAGAATATTTATAGTACACCTGGGTGTACCATGCTCATGGTACACCCAAAACTATTTTCTCCAAATGAGCAAAATGAGCGAATGAGCAAAATCAGCGAATGAGCAAATGAGCAAAATGAACAAATGAGCAAACATTTCTACTCATTTAAGAAAATGAGCAAACACTTTTATTACAAAATGAGCAAAATGAGCAAATGAGTAAATGAGCAAAATACTCATATGAGCAAATTTGGTGTCAAATGAACACCAAAAATTCTAATTTATTACAAAAATACCCCTGGATGTACCATGAGTGAACTCTATATGGCATATTAAGATGAGTTTAGAGTATTGATCATATACGTGATTCAAGTAGTAACTTTCTAAATTTAATAATTTGAATATTTACACATGACTCTTTTTTTCCTTTTTAATGTACATATATAGTTTTACTTTCATGTTTGGCAATACTAGACCTCGACCATTAATATCTTTAATTACCGATAATAAGAAAATTACAAAAAAAGAGTTAGAATAAAAAAAAGTTAATATATGGAGATAAATCTGATCTAAATGTCAAAATAAAGAGTGTGTAAATGTAAAAAAATGCAGGAAGTACTTTTAATGGCTAACTGCAAAAAGAAATAACAGTAATTGATCCTATTAATACAACCTTTCAGTGATTAATTTTTAATAAGTCAACCTTTCAAGTATTCTTTAATAATGCAACATTTTAGAGGTATTTGTTTTTAATGGGCTTTGACGACGTGTAGATAGTCAGTTTGTTTGGTAAGCCACATTTCACAGTTCGCCTATTTTTCCTTTTCTTGCCTCCATAACCCTATTTCTATGATGAATAGTTAATATTCTAGACGATTTTAAGTCATTTTGACTCACTAGAAACAAATAGGATATAAAGGTTACATTATTCAGGAATAATTGAAAGGTTGGTTTTATTAAGAATTAATCGGTGGAAGGTTATATTATTAGAATCAATTATTCCAAAGATATATATACTTTTGACCATTCTTATTTTTTTAGGGGCTTTGACCATTCACATATATACAAAGGTCCTGTTTGGCAATTAACGGATATATGTTAGTTGTTGGCTGATTGTATTAGCTAATAGTTGTTAGCTAATTATATTAGCTGATAGTATTAGCTGTTTGTGTAAAAGTATTTAGTAAGCAGCTGATAGTTGATTGTTACATTATTGTGTAAAATGACCAATAAGGACATGTACAAAATTTATTGTTGTGCTTTTTATTATTTCTTAATGTATTTTTTAACAACTTTAGGACATAAATGTGGCTTAATAAGCTAATTGAAACATCTTTTTACCAAACACTCAAATTAGATGATTGACTAGTCAAATTTTCAAATATGAGCTCAAACCTTTAATTTTACCCCAAACCTTTAATTTTATTCCAAACCTCTCTTTACCAAATAAGACGGAATTATATCGATTAATGTATTTCATTATTGTTATAAAATGAAAGAGACTAACAAAATAGTGAAAACATATATTTAGCAGAAAGATGTATACCGATTTGGCATCTGAGGATGTAAGTTTCGCATTGGCACCCACGTAACCAGTAAGGCCAACATAGGGGATCAAATAAGAGGCAAGTAAGTAATTAAGCGGACTAATATAAGGGTCAAAAGGAGGATATAGTGGACGTTCAAATGCAGAGTTCATCACATCAGCAAATACTGAGCTACTTAGGTTCAAACTTGGTCTTGGAAATCCTTTCACTTTTTCCTTGATTGCCCTGCAATGCATATATAGAAACAAATTTATTACATTTAGCAAAAGAAATTGAGCTACTAAGCCCAACTAAGATCATCTAAAACACGCATATATGAGAAAAAGAAATACTTCGTTATCCAAAAAGGTCTTTTTTTCATTCTAACCGCCTGGCCTGATCAGTACCTCGCTAGATCTTTTTTGTTTTAATAAATTCATAGAATAAAAAAATGATTTATTTTATTTTATAATGAATTCATAAAATAAAGAGTTATAATAATAAAAATAAGATTGATTGAACCATAAAATAGAAAAAATATCAAAACGCGAGCACACCATTTTTTAAAAGAACAATTCCATCCATCTACTTCTACTACTATGTAGAATCTTGATCGTAGTGTCACAATTTAATCAAAAATTTTCGATGTTACATACGAAAAATATATCGTTGGAAGAATTTTTTTAGGCTAGTCAATTTTTATTTTTAATTTTTAAATGTTTACAATATACTATAAGATATATTTAAAAAAAAACGTAGAGACTGTAAATCTCCTAGCTCAATGACAATAATAATAATAACATTTATGATAAAGAATGGAGTCGCTTTTTTATTTCTTTTTTTTTTTGAGAAACAAACTTCGTATTATTTTGAACATAAAATTGATATTTCAAATTATAATTCAACCAAATTTCATGATAATAACATCAAATATGGAGTAAAAATGACAAAACTAACCTCAAATGACCAACTTCTTGAAGGGCAAATTGATAAATAACGTCATTAGTAAAAGGGTCAAGAAGTGCTTTTCTAACCCCAATGGGAGAAGGACCTCCTTGGGCAAGATTAGGGGCAATTCTGTCCAACCCACTTCCAGTAGAACCCCATAAGAAAAACTCGGCTTCTAAATATTCCAAATTCAATGGAAATTCCAACAAATCTTGATCCAATTTTGGGATTGAAGGACCTCCCCCTAATTTATTATGATCAACAGCGCTACTCTTAACAGAGATAATTAATACATTTAAGAGCAAAATTGGTATTACCAAGAACTTACTACAAGTGAAGAAGATAAACGCCATTTTTTGAGGTTAATATAGCTTTAATTAGCTCTTAAACATTAGTGTAACCTTGAGTGAATCCTTGGGGCCCTATTTATATATTTGTGCATGGGATGATTCTACTAACGTAAGCAGTTGTACGTGTAGTAAAATAACACATCGAGGACGTTATTTTTGTGCTTAGTCAAGATCCAAGGTTTAAGCCATTTGGCTTTATTTTGTACCTTTTGTTGGTCATAGATCTAATGAATTGTTTAGGCTTGCAAGTTGCATCTAGGTAGTTAGCATTTAATTTGGTAAACCTCATTGATATGTCATTGTTTGGTAATAATAACCATAAGAGTATTGTGGATAGGACTCTTTCCTTCTTTTAGGGGGTTTTGGCTAACCATAAAAGTGATTTTTTTTTGGGAGCCAACCTATCTTTCGGTAGGACTTTTCCTGTTTTTAAGAGATTTTGGATGCAAGTAGAGCTGATCAATATTGATCATATCCGAATATATCCAAAATTTTATTAGACACAATTGTCGGGTCGGATCCGTCCCGGCCCTTTTTTGAGTAAAAAAGACTTTGATAATCCAAATTTGATATCTAAAACCAATATTTAACCCAATTCAAATAAAGTCAATCTATCCTGTCTCAAACAGTGGGTTTTGATACCAAAAAAAATTAGCCTAATCTTAGTCCCAACATGTGAGCTTGGTCTGAAATGGCCAATATTTTGTCAAAATCACGGTCCTATGATCGTTCTATCTCTACATATCTTACATTGTTTTCTTGAGCTTAATACTTCCATTCCTTTCTAACAATTGCTGAAATGCACGAGTATTGTGAGTATATTCATCATACATACGGGTGCACTCCACCTAAGACTATTTTGTACTCATTTGACACTCTTTCTTTGAGTAGATTTTGCTTACTTGGAGGATTTTAAATGAGCAACGAGAAAAAAATCGCATTGGATATACGATTATACCATACTCACAATATAATCGAGTGAATGGTAAAAGTTATATACTTCTTGCAGAGGGGTCTCCCGTCTTAGAGACTCAGACACATGAGGAGAGTGAGCGATCCCTCAGAGGCTCCTAATCTTAAGGGGCCTCACCTATATTTTAATTTTTTTTACTTATTAGGTTCTATGAGTTTAAATGGAAAAGACATTTGATAATCCAAATTTTTTGCCCCTAGTCTATTTACTTTTTCTTTTTTCATATTTTATAGCTTATTTTAGTTTAATCTTTGATATATCTTTACTATATTGTTCAATATAAGGTGTCTCCATGCTAAAAATGAAATAACATTAAAGTATTTATAAAAGTTAATTATTTTTTCAATCATTTTTAATAAAATAATTAAATTAGTTATTAATAATATGAGATTATGAATCCATTTCATAGCCCAATAAGGCCCATGTTTAATGCCTAGACAAGGCCTGAAATTGTCTGACACCTCTCTGACTTTTCGGTTGTGTTGGTAGTGGTACTCCCAAACACAAGTGGTATTCCCAAACACAAGTAAGTAGTGAGACTCGAGCTTGTGATCTTAAAGTCACAAGGTGAGTTTCCCACCACCTCCACTAATCAAGCTTGGTTGGTAGGGGTGAACATGTACTATAGATTTAGAATATGATTATTAGTACTTTTTGTTTGAAAAAAACTATAAAATATTTTGTGCCTAATTTTCTATTATTCTCCACAAATTTTTCCTAATATTGATTTTTTTTTTTGGGTGTTTGCACCTGGTTCACCCTTCGGGTTACATCCGGATCAAGGCCAAATTCGGGATAGTTAGGTTTCATTCCTCTCCCAAGGTGTTGCAGGAATTTGAACACGGATCCGTCCTACCAAAGCCAGTTCCCATCACCACTTGGCAACACTTACTTGGTCCTAATATTGATTTCTGAGTAACTAGTATAGTAACTATACACATTTTCTATTACTCTGAATTACATTTTCTACACTCTTCAGTAGTTCAGTCTACACTCCAGCAATTGAGAACCCAATTGTCTAATATCGTCGGCTTGCTTTCCAGGTAACAGTTTCTCAGCTTTCTTCTTCCTCCTTAATTCACTAATTCTGGGTTCCTGTTATCTTCTGCTAATTTATCTATCCAAATTCATTGTTTTTGTGTTAGAATTATGTATTTGAAAGATGGGTGTTCTTTATTATTGAAAGTTCAAAAACCTTCAATCCCTTTTCTTCTCAACAAAAGGAACCCAATTCCTAATCTTAAACCTTACCTCGAAACCAGCAAAAACAATCTCAACGAAAATATGGTTGTTAAGAATTTGGTACAAGAACCTGATATTAGCTTAGCTTTGAGTTATTTTAAGTATATATCCAATTCAAATTCTTTTAGACACACCCCAAGAACCTACAGAATCATTGTTCAAAAACTTGGAAAACATGGGGATTTAGATGGTGTTCAGTATTTTTTGCAACAGATGAAATTAGAGGGTGTTAGTTGTTCTGAGGATTTGTTTGTTGATTTGATTGGTTATTATAAGAACAAGGGTTTAGCTGAGCAGGCCTTGAAAATGTTCTATAGGATTCGGGATTTCGATTGCAAGCCAACGGTTAAGATTTATAATCATTTATTGGATGCTTTGCTTGCTGAGAATAGGTTTAAGATGATAAATCCCCTTTATGGTAATATGAAGAAGGATGGAATTGAGCCGAATGTGTTTACTTATAATGTTCTGATGAAAGCGTTGTGTAAAAATGGTCGCGTTGATGGTGCACGTAAGCTGCTTAAGGAAATGTGTAATAAGGGTTGTGCGCCAGATGATGTTAGCTATACAACAATCGTATCGTCCCTTTGCAAGGATGGGAAGGTCCAGGAAGCTAAAGAGCTTGCTGACTCTTTTTCTCCGGTTGTACCGGTTTATAATGCTTTGATAAGTGGGTATTGTCAAGATGGAAACTTTGAGGAGGTATTTGCTTTGTTGAATGAAATGTTGGCAAGAGGGTTGGATCCTAATGAGATTACATATACAATAGTAATCAACGCTCTCTGCGATACTGGGAAGGTTGTGTTGTCGATGGCCGTTTTAGGGAAGATGTTTTCAAGAGGATGTGAACCCAATATTTATACATTTACTTCATTAATGAAGGGGTTTTTCTCCAGAGGGAGATTACGTGAAGGTTATGATGTGTGGAAGAGAATGGTAAGGGAGGGAGTTGCGCCGAATACTGTTGCTTATAACACTTTAATTTGTGGTTTATGTTTGAATAGTTCCGTGGTTGAAGCTGTATCTCTTCTCCACGAAATGGAGAGAACACGTCGCATACCGAATGTGACAACTTATAGTACCCTTATAGATGGTTTTGCAAAGTCGAATGATCTAATTGGTGCATCTGAAATGTGGAATCGGATGATAAGAAGTGGGTGCCACCCCAATGTTGTCACATATACATGCATGGTTGATGCCCTTTGTCGAGTTGAGATGTTCGATCAGGCTCAAGATTTCATTGATAGTATGATGCGAGAAAATTGCACTCCTAATACTTTGACATTTAACACATTTATAAGAGGATTATGCCATGGTGGAAGAGTTGATTGGTCCCTAAAGGTGTTTAATATAATGCCAAGGTACAGTTGCTGTCCAGACACTACGACATTTAATGAGCTTTTGGATGGTCTTTACAGGTCAAACTGCTTAGAAGAGGCTCTTGGGCTATTTAGGGAGATGGAAAGAATGGAGATTGAGTGGAATCTAACAACGTGCAATACAACTATACATGGATTTTGCCAACTGGGCAGATTTAGGGAGGCACTGCTGGTGGTAGGCAAAATGTTGAGGAAAGGAATCAAACCTGATATTATTACTTACAATACTTTGATTAATGCTTATTGTCAACATGGCAGCGTCGAAAGGGCCATTCAACTGCTGAATGCAATGAAGGCAGGAGAGTGGCACCCAGACTTGGTTTCTTATACTAGTATCATATGTGGTTTCAGTAAATGGAATGATACAGATAAGGCTGTAGAGTTTCTTCAGTTGATGATGAATGAAGGATTTGTTCCAAATATTGCCACATGGGATATGTTAGTTCGAAGTTTATTCAGCAATACAGGATGTTTCTACCAAGAATCTATAAATGAACTGGATATTGTCGCAGGAGAATAACATCAGAAGTCCTGTGCACTTCGTCCGCTACTCCGCTGTGTTAAGGTATGCTGGATTTGAGGATCACTACCATTTATCATTCAACATGAGTAACCTCATCTACCAACCTTACTTCTGAGAAATGAGGTACATTCTATGATCAAGGTGCCTACTTTTTGGGTCTAGCAGGTCAAAACAATTTACGTATATCTGTGGGAATCTAAACTCTCGAGGGATAGTTGTTTTTTGCTTCTTAGAGCACACTTGCCATTGGAGCAAATCCTGGGGATTGTTGTTGGCTCTGCAGAGAATATGTATGTCTGGATTGCAATGGGTTAAAAGGTAAGCGTGTTTCTCATTTCTCTCTTTAATATTACTATGAGAAAGAGGATCCTGGAATATAATCAGTATTCAGATGTCCTTTCAGAAGATTCAATGTTTTGAGAAGGAGCTGTTAACAGAAATTAACTGAAGCGGACAGTTTGACCTTACTCGGTATTACTCATCAATCATCATCCTTGAAGCACAATTCACTTGCTTAAAGATATTCTCTACATATTCGAGCTATCTTTTTTTCTGTTTCATGAGGTCAGATGGGTAATACTTGTTTGCTGGATGTATAAACAGGGCATATATTCATTCAGGGTGCATCATGCAATATTTGATACTCATTCTTAGATAGGTGAGTCAATGTGTAGCATTATCTATTTCAAGCTCTAAACATTTAAGTCATTTAGGACTGGGACATATGATTTATGTAGTGACCCCATTGCATTACCTATGCAAACCCATGCTACTCAGATTTCAAATGAAAGATCTTCTTTAATGTGCTAATCATCCAGAGAGCTAATTTATCATACTGTTTGACAGGCATGGCTGTGGGGCCGATTGATACTCGTTATGCATGCTAACACTTATCATGGGATACTTGATGTCTGAGCCTCTGAGGCACAGAATAATTAAGAAGAGGAAGGTTTGATGAAGAACCAAAACTGATCGGCGTTGTTGGAGGAAATTGTTGATCAGGTCAGCAAGACGAGAATGAAGAACCAAATTACAAATTTTGATTTCCATTGTAGCCGATGTTGGGAAGCAGCAGCGTAAGTTCTAGCCGTAGGAGAAGAGGAAAGACATTCTATGCAGAGCTCCCTTGTCTTGGTCATTCGTGCATCATAGCAAATGATTTTGTTTACTTTTGTCCATTATAGCTTTGATCCTATTGAGCCAATATAAGTGGTCATTTGGTTGTACATATGAAGTATCTCTTCTTGTAAAGGTTTGATTCCCATGAGAAGGAAGACAAATTATTTGGTTGACCACTGGGGAGCTGTTCTTTGGAAGGTTCTATTTATTAGGTATTAGGGATCCTTATTTCTCAGGAATATCAACTATATGTCAAACAACCACCAATTTAAGATTTCTTTTTAGCTCAATCTTTTGTGCTTTGGGATTGCACTGTAAAAACTTCACTTTTAGGATACTCCTAATATAGGTAAAAACTAAGTGGTTGTTTGGTTAGCATAACAAAAACACGGGGGAGCGGAATGTTTTAGGAATTGTAGAATTGTAAAATTCGTGAGTTGTTTGGTTGATGAAATAAAGTTGAAATATAGAATGATTTTCCACTTTCTACATTAGTGACCTAGTCCCTTTCACGTAAGTGGAAATTCCCATGAAAAGTTATTTCTCCCGTTGCAAACCAAACAACATAAAAAAATCCCATTAATTTGATTAGAAAATCTAATTCCTATGAATCTGAAATTCATAAAAACTTCTATTTTCTATGTAAAGCAAATGACCACTAAGAGTGTAATTTAATTTGACAATACGACTAAAACAACAAAAAGTATGGTTTGGAAAGTACATATGGCATGGAGATTATGTTTGCATGATCGAAAGGATTAGATTCGGAAAACCATTATGTTCATATTCAGTGTCTATCGTGTAAAAGAACAGGAATTTATTTGAAAGAGGCTAAATGTTAAACAAGTTCACCAATGAACAAAATATGAGAATTATTATGGGGTCCCACCAACAGATTTAGCAAATTATCCCCTTCCCATATGTTCACCAGCGAACCATTCTCCATTTTCTACACTTCATTTATCCATCCGAGTTAAGTTTCTCAGATATACGTAGCATTATGTTTGATAAAACTGGCAGAAGTTGATCCAATCCGAAAACTTGATCCGAATCTAACTCGAAATAAGCAAGTTCGGGTTGAAGTTTTCGACTCGTTTAACTAAATGGGTCGACCTCAACCCAACTTGAAAACTAAATGAGTTAGATTCGGATTGAAAATTTTAACTCCAAAATAACCCGCCAAACCTGTTTAAATTAATTGTAAAGCCAAATTCACGAAGAGAGAAAGTGGGAAGAAGAAACTCATAAATTAGCCTAATTCATATAATTGAAAATGAAAGTCATTGTTGCAGCTTCGAGTATTTAAAAAGAGGCCTCAAAAATATTGAAAAGAACTTCATAAATTATTGATAAAAGTTATTGGAGCGAAATACCCCCAAATAATTTTTTTTTCTTACATAATTCTCACTATAGAAAACTTGCCCACCTATTCTTGAACCTCGAAAGAAATTTTTAAAAATCAAATTAAACAAGTCGGGTTCAGCTCAACCCGTTTATAAACGGGTCGTGTTCGATTTGGAATTTCCGACCTTTTTAGGTATGGGTCAAGTTCGAGTTTAGAGGTGCTGACCCGTTTATGTAAACCGGCCGACATAAATTTGACCCAGCCCGACTTGAATACCATCCCTAATGTTCGAGCTGTCCAAAACCATTATCTCCCTTTTTCATTTTCCCCATTTTTGTTGATTGTCATTCCAAGAAAATTTCAAACCAATTATCCCAAAATATAGAATACGTATACATGTAATATCAAGCATATACTAGATGACAAACACAGATTTTGGCAACAGGATCCAGGACGAGACTTGCTACGCTTACAAACTTTACATCATCATATTCGAATATATCAGAATCATTACCAAGTTTCACCGTGCGTTTCAACCTCAAATGTATACTCATAGTCATTAATTTCATTAGAATGGGTGAACCAGCAGAAAGGCAGTTACCAGTGCAACAGCTGAGAGGGAGGTACCAGCGCACTTGAACAAAAAATAGTCACAGCAGTTCCAACACAGGTGTCTGAGGCTCTGAGCTTTTCTGACAGCAAAATCCTAAGAGAATGCGCATTGACCACTTATCTAAGTGCCTTCTCACGTTTCAAATTCTCTTTGCCCTTATCGACAACTTTATTACTGCTAACATCTTCAATATCAACATCATCATCTTCATAACCTTCTAGGTCTCGCTCATCTTCATCATATTCCTCACCATCATCTTCATCATCATCGTCATACTCATCAACTTCATACTCATCTACCATGTCAGCTCGCAATGTATGAAATTCTGGAGGGGGTGGACAATTTTCAGTAATTGCCTTGTCTCTTTTGATCACAAGATGGCGAATCACTCTCTCATCTTGGTCTAACATCTGCTTAAAGTCATTTATCCACTGACCACCCACCTCAAAGTTCATCAAAATATAGTGGGCCTGTGTTGCTTTCTGAATCTTGTAAGCTAATCTTCGCATACCCCAATCACTAAACCTCCAAACCCGGCCTTTCTTCTCCCTTATGAAGTCTGCAAAAGATACACGCAATGAGGAAACAATAACGTCATTTCAGGCCTATAAGATTACAAGAAGTTTAAGAAATATGTCACAGCATAGGTAAACCCCAATCAAGGGTATAATGCCTAATACAATTGCTAGCTTAAAATGATACAACTTAATAGGTTGATGATCCAATGTTCATTACTTCTTGTCGATGAGCAAACCCAATGAAATTCATCCAAGAAACACCAAAATATAAGAATCATGCATGAATATGAAAAAGTGAACTCTCTGCAAACTTTTTTAACATTTTAGAAGCACCAATGAACTACAACAAGCAATGGACATTCTTTTAAGAAATCTTGTATTAGTCCCAACGTGCAAGTAACAAACTAAGTTGGTCGAGTTGGTAAATTACTAACGTGTATATGCATATCTTTCACCGATTCTGACTAGCTTAGTGTTAGTCCCACCCCCTTGCACAAAAGGATTCTAAACAACTATTAGATGGTAGAGTGTCCTTACCTGCTTAATCGAAAATTCAATACGATCAGTATATTCCTAAACCAGTCCATAAACATTTAAATCAGAGAAAGGTGGGTAAAATCTGAAATATCAAAATACCAACCAAAAATATATATATTGTTTTTGGTGATTTATACTATTACTTAGCAAAAAAAAAAAAAAAAAAAAAAAAGAACCAACCAAGAGAGAGCTCATCAGTGTCAGTATGACTCCATTTAGCATCTAGATACGAGCTTCTATCACCACATGGAAAGGATGCAACAAAATACACCTACACCTGGAGGATCTCTTCATATTTTCTACGTAATATCATGTATAAGATCAATTTAACTTGAGACATTATGCAGATGACATTTATACTGAGATGCATTACGTCTTCATTAACCACCTTCTGGTGAGCTTTATAAAAGACTTCAAGTTCCCACCAAGTAGGAATTGAACTAGGCATGGTCCACTTGACTACATTTCAGTAGCATGCATTGGTATCAATCATGAGAAATGAAATTAAACATCAATGTTGATAAAAGGACAGATATATAAGTGATTGATTACCTTGAATCTTGGAATTCACATCTTCAACCTTCTCCTTATAGTCTTGATGAATCAAATAAATCACTTCATAATGACGCACTGCATAGGAGAAGAGAAAACATGAATGCAGGTTTAAGTGAGCGCGCGCGCGTGTGTGTGTGTTTAAGTGTGCATGTGCGTTCGTCCGTCCATCCGTCCGTGCATCATCAAATCTAGACTTATAAGTTATAAGGCTATTAAAACCAGCTTCATGTGCGACCAAACAGGGGTTGACTACTTAGGTGCTCAGTCACCAATCAACACACCATCATAGCAAACAGATATGTCAGTACTAGTGACAAACTCTTCATTATTTTCTTTTCCACATATTACCTTTTCTATTGCCCTTTAATTCTTTCTCCCTTGTCGGAGAGCTGGGATAGGAGAGCACAACATGAAGTAAAGTTGAACATGGCATAAAAAAGTTTAAAGTGACTGTAAATAATCAACTTGGGGAAGGGAAATAAAACAACGATCAGAACTTTAGCAAGATGATAGAGAGAATCAGTTGGTCTATTTCTAGAAATGCCACAGCCTTCAAGGAGCTAGGTTCCTCCCAAGATTACAATTAAAACCTAAGTCAACATACTTTTCCACCTACAAACCACAAGCATTAGCAACAGAGCAAATTCACACAGCCAAAAATATGCATGTTTTTACTCGCATGGAGTTCTTGCAAGGATAAATGGATGGAATTTGGGAAACGGACAAATCTTTGGTACACGCCTACACGGGAACTCATGATAAATGGGTTTTGGGGGGGGTGGGGGTAGTCGTGGGGTTGCATTAAAAGAATACATGGTAGCCTTGAATTTGTAGGAAAGTCAACTAATATGATACTGAATTACTGACGGCACAGTAAATCTCCAATAATTACTAAAAGGCATAAGAGTGTGCTTACTCTGCTCAACGTTCAAATCACTTTCCAGCTGAAGATTTAGAAACTCAAAAAGTTCTTCTGCAAAATACACAGACAGATTAAGCCAACGCAGAACTTAACCCTCAAGTAGAGTTCCATATTGAGCAAAAAACAACACAGTTATGTACTAAAATCACTTACGTTCTTCATCGTCCGCAAACTCAGGCAGAACTCTACCATCTTCTTGAACCTTTTTCTGAAGAACACACAGAAAAGAAGTAGTACAGTTAACTTCAATAACAACATAACAAAACAATAAGGGTGTTGACTCATGAAAGTCATGAACACAAGACACATTATTCAGTAGTCAGTCACTCAGTACTATTAATGAACAATCAAGGAAATTTCAATCACACAATTGTAAACCAAATACAGATTTTGAGCTTAAAACCCCACAAATAAGTTACAATTTGCAAATCAAACCACAACTATATCCATAACTAAAATCAACCCTAAATTATTCCACACAGACAATAAGTTACAAATAACTCCAGCATCAAGCAAAATAGCCCTGTTGCACAGATAATTGACAAAAATTGTAACTTCATTCGGCAAAAATAAGGACAGAATTTTGAGGAACAAAGACAACTATGGCTAAAAATTCAACAGAAAACTCACCACTTCAAAATAAAATAAAAAACCCAGAAATCTCATCATAGAACATAGCTAATCTTAGCAACCAGAAATTACAAAAAAATAAAATTAGAAATATAAATTACATAATGAAGCGGAATTTAAAGACAAAAAGAGAAACCTCTCTAAGAAGAACAGATTCAGGAAAAGGGCCAGTAGCTTCATCAGATTTAGGAGCAAAACTGTGAGTGTCAACTTTATCATTCTTGTTCTTTTTTTCATTGCCCTTTTTAGCTTCCACCATTAATGACCTTTTAGAGCTTCTAAAAAGTAGCTTATTTGATGAAATTGGTCCAAAAGATAAGTACCCATTTCGAGATATCAAGCAAGAATTGGCAGAAGAAGAAAACCCAGAAAAATGATTAGGTAGAGGAGAGAGAAAAGTGGTTGCTACTTTGGAGGATGAACTCACAAGGGTCTCCATTTGAGGTAAACTTGGGGGTTTTGGTTCTGCTCTGCAATCTGGATAACACAGGAAGCGCGCCTTCTTCTGTAAACTTGTTTTAGAATTCTAGTACTAACCACTGCTTGCGCCAGAACAAGGTTGCACCTTTATTACCCACACGAGTTTTTTTTTTTTTTTTTTTTTTTTCTGTTTAGAGACTAAAGAGTAATCTGCATGGCAAACATTTTATTATTGGTAACTACTCCCTCCGTCCCAAAATATAATTCCCATTTCTCTTTTTTCACGGTAATTTATGCAAGTTAGGATAGTAAAGATTTTTTGTTTATTTAGATAAATGTTGTATGGGAAAAGATGATTTTAGGAGAGAGAATGAATATAATTGGTGAAAGAGCATTAATTGTAACATCTTGGTTGAATAAACAAAGGAAAAAACAAAATTCAAGAAGCAAATAAATGATGGGACACGATTTTTCTAGGCAAATTACGGAAAAATGTGGAACTAAATATGGAAATGGGAACTATATTTTGGGATACCCAAAATGGAAATGGGAACTATATTTTGGGACGGAGGAAGTAGTAACTAGTAAGTACTAACTTACTAAGTAAGACCTTCGGACAATTGGTAGATGGTGGACTAGTGTACTAGTGTCTACCATTTGGCCAAAACGCGGCTCAAAAAACATCAAACGCATGAAACTAATGTACATCAACTGTTCTCTAGTGAACATGAAACTAATGTACATCAATTGTTCTCCAATAAACATTTCTCTCAACGATTCTCCTTTGTTGATTATTATCTTTATGTTTCTTAGTTTATTGTAAATATTTCTTTGTTCATTGTATTTTCTTTGTTTGTTCATTAAGTTGAGTTGTTGTTCATCAAATATTTCCTCTTATGTTCATCTTTTTTTTCTTGTTGTTCATTGCTGATTCACATGTTCATTAATTCTCTTGTGTTGTTCTTTTGTTCTACTTTCATCTTCATGTTGCTTAGTTTGTTTATTGAGGATGTTGTTTTGTTCACTGTATTACATGTTCATTCGAATGTAGGGAGGAAAGGTAAAGGAATCCCTGCCTCAAGCATCACCATAAAGACAGACATGATTAGAACTATTGTTTTCTTCATTATTAATTATTGCCCATCACACATGCGGTTAATAATCCTGAAGAAGATTGAGAGACAATTGTTTCCTGTATGAGGATCCACAGTATTAAAACCAAAAAATATAGGTGGCTCGGCTGGCAAATTCTTCTTAATAAACTCCCACACTTTCCAAGCTTCACCCGTAAATAAAATTGCTCTCATAATTCTGGGAAAAATTGAATTGCCATTTCTTGCAAGGCACTACAACCTATTGAGTATAATGATCATGGAAACACTGTCATACAACAGAAACTATACAACCTTTGAATGGCTAATTCAACAGCAGATTTGCAGTGTATACTTTCATTCCACATTACAAGATCTGGTATTCAACACATCGAATCTCTTACTTTCTTTTTCTCCTCACTTACAAAAGTCAGGATGGATGGTAATAAGATGGTTGGGTAAGTTTACCATTGTTTCTTACCCTTTTTCTTTTTCCTACTGCTGCTACCACCAGCACTAGTATTCGCACTAGCAGTTTTTGAGTTGTTTTTCGTGCTCGTTTGTGAACTTTCATTTGGAGAAACCCCGTTGAAATCCTCAAACATTCCTGATTGCATAGCATTCTGTAACCAAGCGAAGAACTCTTCCTCAGTCATGTTTTCTTCCATTGCTGCTCCCGCACCACTTCTTTGTGATGAAGACGGTCCTTTCCCATAATTGTTCTTCGTTATACTAGTGTTAACATGAAAACTTGGTTTGTGTGAGTTAGAAGGACATCTCATTCCCTACAATGACAATTTGCAGCAGCAGATAGTCAAGCTCACGAAGATTCATTGTAAAGACTAAAATTGAAATTTTCTTTTAAATTACAGGTATCAGTCACCAATTATAATAAATAACAAATATCAATTCCGTTACTTCATATATATCCTAATGGACTTCCTAGTTCCTAAAATGACTGGCATATACCTGACAGATGTACCACTCTGTGGCATCATATACTCTGCCATCGGCACAAACATATGCAACAGGTAAATCAACCTGCAAACCATAAACATCAATCAGAATTACCAGAAATGAAAACCTCCAGCCTGAGCAAAAATTCTAGCGTCGTTTTCATGTGAGAAGTGAGAACCTAAGGCACTCAGAAGCACGAAATTCCACCCTCGGTATTTTTTTTCTATATGATACTCCACTACAAATTTTCATAGTTCATTCTATTTTACACCTTTTAATTTTGTACATGTTCTTTTGTCAAGGAGCATCAGGCAGAGATAAGGTAGACTAAAAACAAATAATAGTATCATATTGCTATATGCTGTATATAAGAATTGTCTGTAATACCTTCCGCAGTATTCCAAACAACAAAGGTTGGGAAGACTGTTCAACCCATCCATCCCCATCTTTAGCTTGATGAAAATCTTCACAATCCTTCAGCATTTTAGACACAATCAGTCAATCAGCAAATACATTTAGAAATTAAAGAATTATTCTCTTCAATTCTCAACAGGACTTGGTAAGTCATACGAGAAATTCAACTAACTAAACAAGACTAACCTGGCACCATCTTGCTTTCAATTTAGTTTTCTTGGTCTGGTACCATATATGGAAGTTACAGCACTTCTTGCAAGCAATTCTTCTTGCCTCTCCCAGTGGGTCTTCTCCTTCACCCTCTGAGCGTGCAAATCCATTAGGGAAGAAGCCATGCCGCCCATTCTACAGATCAAAACATTTCAAAATTAAATGACCAAATTCAAGGTTATTTTTCTGATTGCGTTTTTGTTTGCTTGAAGACCAGACATAAGTATTTCAGTTATAGCCATTGTAGGTCAAGCTTAAAGAACAATGAATTCAATTTATGTTGGGACTCCTGAATATAAAATGATGGAATGATTAACTAAGAGATCCTGCAAAGTAAAAACACCAGATGGCCAAAGCAGATAAGCACATAAAGAGCTTTAAGCAACAAGAGATACTGACCAAATGCCAGAAGAATTTCTACAGGATCACTATTAAACTTTTGCTTTTCTTTAGGAGGCTGAAAGTTGGCTCAATAAGCAAGCCCAAGTTTACAAGGTAAAGGTGGAGATGAGCGTGTTTTACAAAGCAATCTTCTATCTTAACCCGACTTAAACATGTAGGTATGATCTCGAATATGAACGGATCATTTAAGTCTTGCCTCTCATTTCTTACCATCAGTTGAGATAATATTCATTCCATTATCTCTCTATTTTCTATATTATTTCTTGTGTTTTGAGAGATTGCATTTTGCAAGCATGAAGAGGTAGACCCAAGAAAACTAGGACAAGGTTAATAGGTTATCAGAGACAACTTGTTTAGATTTTGGAGCTAATAAAGGCAATGATCAATGACAGGGTATTCAGGCACTCCAGGATCCATATAGCTGTTCCCAAATAAGGGGTCAGATTTTGTCTTAGTAGCCTAGGTTTGTAGAAAGGAGTGTCTCTTTTATCTCCTACTCCTGGTGCTTGTCTACATTAGGTTCCTCCTTTTTTTCGAGCAATTTGCAGTTCTGTATCCCTCAATATTAAGAACTTTCTCTTCCTCAAACCCCCCTCACCATCTACTATGTCCTTTTCTAGATCAATTTTTCTATTTGCTATTAAGGTCGGTGATTATGTTTCACTACAGCTATTGGAGGCTATCAAGTATTCTTTCCCATCGCGTGAATATAATTTTTTGGTGCTATGACCACTAATTCTATATATTACTTCAGCAACTGTACAGGTATGCTTTCATATCTATTTCCAGTCATTATTCCTCCTGAGATTCATTTTTGTAAGTCTTTGGAAGGAGCTGCACAGTTGCTTCCAGTTAGATAGAATTGAAGGGATAAGGCAGCAAACGCATTGACCTTCTACCAAGGGAAGATAATCCAGTTCGCAGTAACAGTCACCTTGTTTTGAAAATAACTTTTCCGGATGAATAGGACGTATCGCAGCCAATGCTGCGTGAAGCTTTTTCAAAACAATCACATTAATGGGCTTTTAACTTCATCTGCAATTTCAAATTTAAGGAATATTCATTTAAAATTATAATACCAGAAAATTAGTGGGTCATATATTTGGTGAATTAATAATTATATATGCATTTGTTACATTAATTACATATCTAATTAATAAAATATTCTTGGCCAAATTTGACAAGAGAACGGACATGATGAAGAAATAGTTCTAATGTGGCTGACTTTTTGTTACATAATGGATGATCGGCAAGAAAGACATGACATTTATTGCGGCATTCTGTCATGGGGTTTCACGTAATGACAACTCCAAAATCCTTTACAACTCGGCCGTTTAACAAAACAGCAGATTTTAGTAACGTGACTTCCACAGTCCACGATTGGTAAGACTCAAAATCAGATTACTGCAGTCCATGAGATGTCAAATCATAGACTCTAAGAGCATGAGCAAACTCATTATAAAGGGTTGTCAAATTGAGAGAGAAAGTGAACCTTTTGAGAAGCACTCTGAAAGCGGCAGAAATAATTTAGTAGCTCTTCCCTCCTAAGTTCATCATCATATGCTTTTCGTTTCAAAGAGTCCAGCAAGACCTATAAGAACAATGAAGCTTGAGTCAAACATCACAATATGACATAAAATCAAAGAAAACAATAAATAAATAAAAATTACCTCGTATGCATTTTGAAGTTTCTTAAAAGCTTCTGCAGCCTTTTCATTTCCCATATTTTTATCAGGATGAACAAGCATAGCCTAAGCACAGAGTTACACATGTGAGCTGAGGGAAGGAAATAGATCAACAAGTAATATCCCCAAAAGGAAGCACATACCAAAGCCTTGTACACAAGCAGAATCCGAGCCTCAGAAACAAAAAAAGATGCACTCGGAATAGTAACCACTCTGAGGCGCATGTAAGTGTGTTTTTTGTGTGTGTGAGAGAGGGAGGGAGGGAGAGAAAAAGAATGCAGGGTACAGAGCCACAGAGGTAAGAATAGAACTGTTAAAAGTAGAATGAAGATATAGTGAATACAAAGAGTAGCAGTATAGAGAGAGAGAGAGAGACAAAAAAAAGGTTAAAGTTATAGAGGTCGACAATGACAACCTAAAAAGAAATAAGATATTTTTGTTATCTCCAAAAGGAAAGTGGCAAGTTAAATATGGAGCAGAGGATCTTTTTAAGAGAGGTGGCAACTTTGGCTGGACATCCTAAAATAGCATGCCACTATTACGCCCCGTTCTTTCAAACTAAGAGAAACTGAACTGAGAGAAACTGAATTGCAGAGGGAAGCTGAACTGAACTGAAATTAACTGACTAAACTGAAAATAAGTCTAAAAGAAGAGGACCTTAGTTCCAAGAAAAGACTATATAAAACTCATCATCTAAAAGCAGGCAAAGAAAAAGCTAAAAATGTACCTTTTTCCTGTACTCTCTCTTGAGCACAGACACATCTACTTGCTGGTATCGGGACAAGCCCAATGCTGAGTAGTGATCAGTACAATTCAACAAGCGGACGACTTCATCTTCGGATGTAATCTCAGAATCAGCCCCACTAGTTGAAGCAACTCCAGCACTACGATCTGTCGACTGCCCTGAACCGATGTCAGAGTACTGAAAGTGTGCTTCACCATTAGAAAAGTTTCGATCACCTTGAACTCCTTCTGTTCCCTGAAAAGGCTTACTTCTCTGCTCATCTATATTATTTTTCAGGAAGTATACGAGTGCATCACTCGAAATGAATGATAGATTGAAACCCATAAGTACCCCAAACCATCCAACATATGCCCAAGCACAATATATTGAATACACAGTGGTAATCAATAAGGCAAGCCGCTCGCGACTCAATATAAATGCCAATCCTGCATAGAGTACGTAAACCAAAAGAATGTCAAATTTATTTCTAGTAAAAAGTTGAATGATTCAAGATATCGCATTAAGTAAAAAAAAAAATGGAAAGGTTGAGAACTATCACCTGCAAGAAGAATGACAGCAGATGTGGTCCAAAAAGCTCCATATAACCATAGAAATACTCCACCAGTAATAGCAATTAGCAGCAGTGCAATGACGAAGCCCACCAGAACTCCAACTACTGCAGCAGCAGCCTGCATAAAATTTTGTCAATCAGAAGATCTAAATCCTCTAAGGTAAACCAAGTTGTCCCCTAGCGCCAATACATGGAGTAGTTGCTTAGGTCTATCAGTCAGACAGAGTAAACTATACAGCATGTTTCTTTCGACACAAAATTTTCAGGCAACTATGAATTTTCATTGGAGCATTGAGTGTGAGGGGATCTTAACTTATTTCAAATATCAGATGTTACACCATACAGAAACGTACAATTTACAAATTGACTAATGCCCTGAAGGGAGCCCCCAATTTTACAAACATTGCTCATGTATTTCCTTGTTTCAGATACCGCCTGATGGCTTCACTAATACACAAGTTCCACAATATGGGGTCATTTTTAAAAAATTAATCGCAACAAAAATTAGAGGAGACAATTATGGATTGGCAAATCTTTTCTAAAATCAAACATGCATTATCTTCCCTTGTTTTGATATTTAGGGGACGATTCACCTAAGATCTAAAACACTACATCTAGTCGACATCATGCAAGGCACACTTACACTAAACTGTAAAAATGAAGGAAGTGCAGAAATATTTAAAGCATCTTAAGCATAGGGTGAAAAGACCCAGTTTAGATAAATGTTATAAGTGAAACAGGGCTTACCAACACCAGCATAAACTTGAACATTCCGATCATTGCAATAACTGAAAGAATGCCGAACCATAAAATAGTGAAGAAGGAAGTTGTTCCCATCCTCAGAAAGGAGTCCATGCCACGAACAGCACAATCCAACCAAACCATAGAAACAAGCAGCAGTATGTTACCCAGATGAAAAAACCACTTCAAAACAATTGGATATGTCTGAACAAGTTTCAATTGTATATAGTCACGAATTTTGTAAATGTTTCTCACTACAGCAGTGAAAACTGGTTTTTTCCTTTCCAGCCATCCACGAGATGTCCTTAAAATAGACAGAGCATAATGTCTCAGGCTTTCAAGTACCACAACATGCGAAAACTGCACTTTGTCAATCCTACCAGATGTATTACATCCATTTACGGTATGACTAAAGGCACCATCATGACTTTCTGAGCTATGATTACTGACATGTGACATATCAAAGTTCCTATGAAGCTTTTCCGCACACTCTCCTGAAACATTACTGTCAGGGATTGAGGGCCCAACACCCACATCATCCATCTTTGGCTCATCTTTCTTGGTCACATTTCTAGATTTTTTGTTCTTTTTTTTCCCATCTGCAACAGAGGTCCTGTTAGCTTCTTCTGATAAAGGGGAGCTAAGACGCTCACTGCTTAAGAGTTCATCAGATACGCCTTTCACATCTGGGTCCTTTTTCTTACTCTTTGAAGAAGTCTGATCAATTCCCTTTTTCGGTTGATTTCCTCTCCGAGCCATGAATAACAACTTGCAAGATGTTTGCACAAATGTGAAATACAGATACCTAATCACATGGTCTTCACGCACAAAATTGTACAATTTTCTTCTCTGCATAAATAATCAAAGAGAGGTCCATAAATCTTTGTGCACTCTCAGAACACGTTTGACGTAAATACAGATCAATTTAACTTGAGAGTTGAGACAGTTCCAACAATTATTGTGGACGCACACATGAAATTTGAAATACACAAGTATGTTACTCGGACTGGGAGACTCAAGCAATACATGGATACATGTCTGAGTGTCAAATTCAGCTACAAGAAAAATCTTTTTTGGTCCGAAATGAAGTATCATAAGTTCATATCCATGTAGGATCCGATCCAGGTAATTGTGGTGAAAAAAAGATGAAGAGTCCGAACTCCGGGGAATACATATAAGCAAAGAACAAAAATTAGTACTTCCAAACAGTTTCAGTAATCACTCACAAGTATACACAAAGAGAACAGTTTCAATAATCATCTAATCCCTATGATCTCTTCCCAGATCTTTCTAATTATCTCCATTTGAGGAATACGTCCATACGCGACAACTTTTTAGAGGCATTCAGGTAATAATGGTGTATTATTGAAGACTCTACTATCTTGAAAACATAACTCAATCTTCTGAGTAATTAATAAGAGTAGTACATCATGTTACACAGTATAGAATTTAGTTAATAGGATAGGCGCAGATTGACTATGTTACCTCCTCAGCAAATCAGATTAGCTAGCAACTAGGATAACATTTATACATCTTTTCATTCAATAAAAATATATGTAATTATATATGTGACACATTTATATATTTCTTTTATAGGGACTTACAGTCAGTAACTCAATATCCAGTAAGAATTAAGAAAGTGTCAGTAAAAGGGAAAAATTAAAAAAAGCAACTCATAATTGACCACTTTAGTCTAACAAGTCGAAAACTCTCATCCCAGCATGCACCTCAAAAAATGAAAATCCCTACAGGGAATGTCTGGTTTCCCCAAAGCCTCAATAAACACAAATGACTTATTTAGACAAACCTTAGCCTACATGATTAGCAGTCACCTCATAAAAAAGAGAGAAAATAGAGAAAAAGAAAGTAGGAAAAGGTGCTAATATGTTAATGTCAAAACTAATACTCCAAATGATTGTCAAATAAAAAACTTCATTGACAATTTTCGAATAAGCTGAATTATAAACACCACACAACCATCTTCCTTTATGAAGAGAAAAGAGAACCCTCCATTTTTCATTAGTTGCAATATTTGCTTTCGGGTTGCAACTAATCATAGATAAAGAAAGTATTAATCCTAAGTTGATAAGTCAAATTAATTTCAGATAGGTTCACATACTGAGTTTCAATAAGCTATAATGATAACCTTTAATAAGTCAAAATCTGTTGAATCAAACACAGTATATATGTATATACAGATAAATAAGCTATATGATCTATCATGCGCATTTAGCATATCGTCAATTTGAAAAGAAAAAAAACCATTGTCAATTGTTCTTTGAATTAAGTGGAAAATACGTGACAATAAGTATTAAATAAAATAAATAGATTCCACGATTTCATAGTAGTAAAAATCCCTCCAAAACTTACTACCTAATTACTAATTATTCGAATATATAACATATATCAAGAAACACAAAAAATCTTAAAATTTTTAAAACAACTTTTAAAGCTATTTTATTTATTTATCTATACGAGATAATATATTAATTCTAACCAATTTCTTGGAAGTCTCCAGTTCAATATCGATATTTTAGCAATGGATGTAATCATCATAACTCACCCAGGAGACGGTTCCCATGGCCACTAGAAGTATACTAGGAGTATGTTTGGTTCATGATATTTAGGCTCCAAGAAAAGGAACCAATTACCGATTCCCTTTCTTTTTGTTTAGTTCAACCCCTCATCAATCTATTACCATTATTTGGTGGTAATGGACTCCCCCAATTTGTTACCTTTTCCTCCCCCTCAAATAACAAAATGTATTATTTGGTGGTAATACCATTTCATTATCATTCCATAGCTTGAACCAAACACCTAATAAAGGTAACCATTCTTGTTACTATTTCTCTCATCTATTTGTTTTCATTCCCTTTCTATTCCATACCTTGAACCAAAAGACCCCTAGAAACCAAAACAAAGTGATGCCAAAAGTTAAGAACCAATTGTTCCTGAGCATAGAACCACCATAGGAGCACTAAAAGCAATATCAAAAGTTATAGAACCCAAAGCTCAAGCTTAATAACAGTTTAAAAAAAACTAATACTTAACTGCATTTACTCTATTACTACTGCCATTGGAGCCTCTAGAAAAATATTCGAAGATACCCTCTAAGAGCATTAGTTACCTCCTTGCTACCACTCCTCTTCCTACATTATGCTTAGAAGTCATTGCCGCAAACACTCTTAAGTCTCAACATGTTCAGAAAAGCTCCAACGAATCCTCCAGAACATAAACTAAAAAGCTGAAATTCTGTAACAGACCGATTCAACATTTTCATTTGTTTCTTGGAAGGGAGGGGGGAGTAGAAGTTCCAGACTACCAACACAAGTCACTAACACTTTCAGTTACAGATCAAACTCCAGGGTCCTCTATATAGAAAATTGATCAGACATACACGTACCTCAAGGAAGCTAGTTAAGCAAGTATTTCAAGTTAGCTAATCCATAGGTCATTTGAGTCTACACTAACTTCAATTCATTTAAAAATCCTACTTCCTTTCCTCACCTGCTCGAAGCTGTTATCACTTGAGAGTTCAGATCTTCAATCCTTGCAAACTCCCTCATCAAGCACTTCAAAACAAACATTTGTACAAGCATCTCGGTGCAGCACACGACAATACAATCCTCAACCCCATTCAATCAGTCTACTCTATTCAACTTTCATCTTCGGCATCAATTCATATTCATTCTTCCACCAAATATTGCTCACATTCACTTACCCTAACTTCCTAAATTACGTTTCTCCCATAATACCACAAATATTCCAAGATCCGCTTAACGTCGAATATCATCCCAACTGAATTTTCAATTCCCCAACAATATAATATCAAAATCTCCTACTTACCACTAATTATTTACTTCTCCCCCCCCCCCTTTTCCCCTAACTTATTCATCCATTGATTAAAATCCGCTAACTCAATCAACACTAAAAAGGGGAAAAAACAATAACATTTTGCAACTTACATCAACTTCACCCCAAAATTCTCAATTACATAACATAACATAACATTAAAATGACGCAACAAATGCGCAATTTCACACTAAACACAAAAAACAACGACAATTCTTACAGCAAAAAGAGAAAAATCAAGCAAAAAATCCAAAAAAAAAAAAAACAGCCAGAACAAATGAATAAAAGAAATTAGGAGTAAATTGAATTTAAAAGTTACCTGGTTAAAAATTAGGGTTTAAAGAGGAATCAGAAAAAGGGGGAAGTTGTAGTGAAGTGTTATGAAATGAAGCATCAAAGGATCGCGTAGAGGTTTACACGAAAGTAGGTTAGCATTTCCCCCCAAACAACGAAGATTTTCGGCGGAGAAGATGAGAGAGAAAATTACCAAAATGAAAATTATAGTAATAATATAAATAAAATTAAAAGTAAATTATCCACTGCGAAAATACATTACTCCTTAAAGACTTTAGGAAACTGAACTTGTTGGGATGCTGGAACAGCCAACTTGTGGTTGAGAAGTGAGAACTTGAGCCTTGAGGAGGCCTTTTGTTTTGTCTCATATTTCCTTTGTCTTTCCCCTCGAAAGTAGCTTTTCGACTCAACATTACTATTCGCTCTGTTTCTTTTTACTCGCTTTACTTTTACGCTCATCAATACAGTAATCCAATAATATATTACAATATAATATTTGATTTTTTTAATACTAGTAAATAATGCATGGTCGAATAATTCGAAACAGAGGAAGTATTATAATATGTGGAATGTGGATGTAATATGGTATAGTTGTAATGTTTTGTAGGGATGGTATTTAGGATTTGGGATTGGATCTTATCTAGATCACTATGTTTAGTCGTTTATTTACAAAAGAAACTAGAATATAGATATGAAAAATCTATTATGAAAACTAAGTAATACTATGTAACAACTATTAATGTGTAGGTAAAGATATTATTGATTAAAGTTACGTCTTAGGAATTGTGTATAAGCAAATGTAGCAATTAACATTGGATTGGAGGGTATTTGATTCGGGCTTTATTCTTTTTATTTAATTTTGCTAAATTGGAACTTATTTTTATGTCCCTCAATAATAACTTTTTTTATGTGTGTTTTTTAATACTCTCTTCGTTCGTTTGAAGATTTATGCAATTACCATCCATACAGTCAAAGTTACAAAACTTTTACACCATGTTTTGTAACTTGTATATATGACAAATATAAAAACAATACCATTGTTAGATTGGTCGCATGTATAATATTAAATTATGATTTTCTTCCATGATTTCTTATAATACGTTTTTGAAGAAAACAATGGCTAATATTTTGCAATTGAAATGGTTTACAAGGCAAGTAAGTAGATCTCTAGAATATGACATCAATATTGCTAAAAGTCAACTTTTCTTTTAGGGCTAAGGACTTCAAATGTAATTCTGCTAAAATTTCAGTTACCTTGTTCTTTTTTCCCATTTCTAAATCCTTTTCATTCAAACCAATATACCAACATAGCTACCCTCCATCGCATAATATAATGCTTATTACTCATCTTTTACGAAAATTAAGGTAAGCAAAACATGCAATGACAAACAATTAATATTATGCGAAAAAACTAATTTGAAGAAGTAAATAAATGATAGTGCACATGTTTTTTGGGTAAATCAAGGAGATATCTAGAATATTAAAAAAAAAAGTAACATTATGGTCTTCTAGGACACTCAAAATGGAATACAAACACTATATTATGAGAAGAATAACATATATCTTTAGAATGTGAACTTGCGAAGTCTGATTTTTGCCACGGGGAACAGCTACGTGGCGTAACCATACTAAGGAAATCTTATATAAATATGTTATGATTTTGCCTTAACTTTTAAGTTCTGCAGACCATAAGGATGTCAATTGGGTGGTGCGAGTGTGAAGGATGGTCCCTCCACTCATGCATCGGCCTAAAAATCTCATTACATCCCCGCCCACCATCCATTGTGATTTCTAGACCAAACCCTCCCCAACGAGTACGTTTTCAAAACCATCTATGTCTCCCCACCAACGTATCCACACTTACTTCGTACCCGACCCAACTATCCTCCCAACACATTCTACCACTACTACTATAATATGGTCAAATAAAATAGTTATATCTAATTGGAATTACATCTTATATTAAAAGGGAACAATTGACAATTTGGTAATTGAGAAATGCAAGAAAAAATAGTGATTCAAGAAAAAATTGTAGATTTAAGATTAAAATCAAAGGAATATATCGTAAAACAATTTGCCTTCTTCAATGATAAATCTATGGAGGAAAAACAGGGTGGGTGGAGATGAAACGATGTATAACATAAAACTAGTTATGAGGCCCAGGCTGCGCCCTAGATAACAAAGAATTTCATTTATTAATATAATACTTTATGATAATAACAATAAATACAATTTAGTCCAATGGTTATGACTTTAATTTATGTACTTGAGGTCACGGGATTAAACCTTATACTATGCAATTTCTAAAAAAATTTATTGTACATGAATTACATGAACTAAAACTTCCTAGGAAGAGCGCCATGTGACACAGTTTCTTGGTTATGGTTATGCACGCCTTTTTAATATATTTGTATAGATCCACACCCGCTCCACCACCCATACAGTAACGCCTTTTAATATATTTGTATAGATCCATACCCGCTCCACCACCCATACAAAAACTTCATAGGAAGAGCGAGACGTGACACAGTTTCTTGATTATGCACGCCTTTTAATATATTTGTATAGATTCACACCCGCTCCACTACCCATTATGAATACGATTTTGATCCCCATACTCACCTCATCTCCCACCAAACTAGACCCATTCCCACCCAATTTACCTCCCTACTAGACTACTAGTACTATGGGGGATCGGCCATTTGTATTCACTGCCATGAGCCCAATAATTAAATGTGGTGTGGTTGTCATACAAAACAAAAACAAAAACAAAAACAAAAACAAAAACAAAAACAAAGTTAGGGTCTTTTAAAAAAAGAAATTAGGGGCATATGCAGTCAACGTGCAAACTATTGATGTCCATGTCTCTATGAGATAAAATCATAGAACCGGAACTGTCTGTTTCTCCTTCGATGTATTCTTTGATCATCATTCATAAGTGATTCATCTATCAACCACATCTCTATCTCTCTCACCAATTCTTGTCCCTCACAAAAATTTATTCACTTAAAAATTATTCAAACCCCATTTCACATTTCATGAATATGAATAACCCCATCAAATTCCAGCTTACAAAGTATCTTCCTTGGTAAGCAAATTTTATTCCTTTCCTTTTCTTTTCTTTTCTCGTTGTTTTGGTTATTGCAATCAGAAGATGAATTCAGTGAATTCAACAAATGGGTTTTTCCCAGATGAAGTTATTCTTCACATTTTAGCAAGATTACCCATAAAATCCCTCTTTAGATTCAGGACTGTATGCAAATATTGGTACCAATTGCTGTCTGATAAGTACTTTGTTCACCTATTCAATGAAATGTCTGCAAAAAGCTCTATGATATTGGTTGAGATTACTGAGGTTTCTGAATTTAAATCTAGCTTAATTTGTGTTGATTATTTGAGGGGTGTGTCTGAATTTCCATTGGATTTTCTGAAAGATAGGGTTAAAGTTAGAGCCTCATGTAATGGGTTGTTATGCTGCTCAAGTATACCTGATAAAGGTGTGTTTTATGTTTGTAATCCTATGACAAGGGAGTTTAAGTTGCTCCCAAAAACTAGGGAAAGACCTGTCACTCGGTTTTACCCTGATGGTGAGGCAACTTTGGTTGGTATAGCATGTAATTTATCTGATAATAGCAAATTCAATGTTGTTTTGGCCGGGTATCATCGCCCGTTTGGTTATAGCCCCACTAAGACATTCATATGCATGGTATATGATTCGGATGTAAACAAATGGAGGAAGTTTGTGACATTGCAGGAGGAACATTTCACCCAAATGAACAGAAATCAAGTTGTTTTTGTGAATGGGATGTTACATTGGTTGACAGTGAGTTATTCCTGTATACTAGTATTAGATTTGGAGGTTGATGTTTGGAGGAAGATTTATTTGCCGGATAAAATGAGTTCTGGAACGGGAAATAGGATGTATCTGTTGGAATCAAATGGTTGTTTATCGCTGATGCAGATTTCTGATGCTTGGATGGATATATGGGTTTTGGAGGATTATGAGAAACAGGATTGGAGAATGGTAGATAGGGTGAGTCTTAGATGTATTAGAGGATTAGGTCCAGGAATTTTCCCGATTAGTCAGACGGGCGAGTGTGTTTTTCTGGCAACACATAAACAGGTATTGGTCTACAATAGGAGCACTGCTGTCTGGAAAGAAATGTTTGCAGTAAAGAGCAACTCGGCACTTCCTCTGTGGTTCTCTGCGTATGCTTTCCGGAGTACAATATTTTCTTTTCACTAAGGTGCCGGAAATCAGTGAATATCTGTACATAAATTTGTAAGCCAAAGTACTACCAATTCATGCATACTGAAAATGACTTTGGAATTAGTCACTGTGATGTTTGTGTTGTACCATTGAATGTAATTTAAACAGTTGTAAAGCTGGTTTATTTTCCAAATGCAACATACATTTACATGTCATTGTCTTGGGCTCTCTTTTGGCTGAAGTTATTTAGGATTTTTTCAGTGGTTGTTGCATATGGAGTGTTGAATTCGGAGTGCTATGTCGATATGATCAACGGCATCTGACTTGCCATTGTCTAATTTTATTGCTGTGTAGTTAAGAATCTAAGATTGAAGTCCTAAGTAGATTGAATAGCAGTTCGGATAGCCCTCTGCATTATATTATATATATCCCTTTGTCCCTTTTCCCCTTTGCTGTTATCTCCATGTTCTTTCTAAGTAGATAAGATGAAGGTGCTCTCCTTTCCACTAGGCCAAGCTTAGCTTGATCTGCTGTTATTGCATATGTTTGTTGATCTTAACGAATTTTGACACCCAAAACTACAGATGGGAGCTAATCAATGGTGAGTTTGTTAGTTGATCGGAACCAAATTTGTAGTTCAGAGGTTATACAGGTTCGAATCTTCAAGTCCTCAAGGATATAAACTTTTGCAGCTCTCGTAGGGTTATAAACTTATAACACTACTTTGCCGAGGGTTTCCTTATGCATAACTGCAATTTGCAAATAGTAACATGTCACAAAGTGTTCAGGAAATTATGTCGAGTAATAAGAGGTGCTTGGGAAAGTACGTAAGAAAATTCACCCTCTAATTTTTCCCGAAATCATTCAGAGTACCTTTGTTATATGCACTATCCGCGTGTCAAAGTTCTAAATCAGGAACTCTTAATTGCAGGTTTCCTTATTAAACAAGTTCTCCCAAAATTGTGGACTTGCTCCACCCTAATTAAAGTAGTCATGATCACATTAATTAGGTGTGTCAAGGCTGTAATGATAAGCTGTTTAATGTTTATCGGTATCTTGATCACAGGATTTTCAATGGTATACTCTGACAAAATTTGACATCATTGGCTGACTGCGACAAGTAAATAAAATTGTCTAATAGTGAAATGATACGATCCCTTTTCACTAATGGAAGAGTTGTCTTCTTGTGAAATGATAGTTTATGAGGCAATATTTTAAAACATGTTGAAAGCACATAATTTGGTGCGTAGGGGATACGCAAGCCTTGGCCCTTCATAACAGTTATATATTCCCATATAATGGAGTCAACTTTGCAAAAGGGATGGATTTCAACTATATACATACTAAGTTTATGCTAAACTAGTAAACTATACAAGAGTTAAATGGAAATGGGTAAAATATGATTTACAACAGTAGATGTTGGGAAATCTGGACGATCTAGCATCACACTCGAAAATTGGCATTTTATCTCTGAATTATTTAGTGACAAGAGTACCAGACAAGGCCAAATTTGATGAATAGCTGGAAGAAATAACACCCATCAACAATAATGGTAGCCAAAACCGAAGAATGTAATGTCTCGGACAAATTCTTCTCTTGCTGCTCGATGTCTCCAAAGTCCGATGAAGACGCATAAGGATCTACACCATTTAATTTATATTTTGATTTCTTTGTTTAATAATATTGATTATGTTGTCGTCAAAAGGTTTGTAGAAATGCTGATTGCGCCATTAGGTTGTTTCTTGTTTTCCCGTTGCCAAAAAAAACAATAAGGGTAGGAGAAGGTTCATACGTTCTCTGCGGAACAAGAGAGAGTACGATGGTAGGGCCCACTCCAAGGGAAAATTACAAAATTATCCCCTCTGAGTAAACTTACTGGTAAACAGTTTGGTAAATAGCCACGGTGGAGATAACTCTGACTCTCTGAGTAGAGTTTGCAGACTGTTGAATTCTTCTCAAACTAACTTCTCAGTTAAAACATCAGTCTCCTGCAAATTCGAAGTCATACCTTATTTGCAGCTATCCAGTTCCCGTTAATCCATTCTTGACGAGTCCTCAAATATACATCATCAAATTCCAATTCCTCTCTGGATGTTTCGAAATACACCATGTATTTCTTATCAGCAAGAACTTTAGAAATCACACCTTCCCACCACCCATCATTATACCAGGCATCGACTTTCTCAAGCAAAAAATAGCAGCCACTCACTTCTATCTTAGGAGGGCATGGTCTGATATTTTGAGCCTCAGTCTCTTCTCTGAGAGATTCTATTTCATCCTCTGTCTTGAGTGTCAGATACTGTACCAGATATGTACCCTTTCTTGTTGATCTAACAATAACTGCAGTGTACCAAGATCCTTCATAGCCTGGCTCATTGCTTTTAACCTCAACCCTTGTACCCTTGCCAAAACTTCTGTCAGCTTCGCTTTGAGCGCATCGCCTTTCAGAGGATGAAGTTCTCAATTTTAAGTCAGATGACCTATGCTGCATGCAATAAAAATGTCAGCATGCAGTACGTGGGGAAAAAATATTGGTATATGCAGAATCAATATATCCAGGGTACCACAATAATATTTTTTATAGCATAAGAATATGAGGACACACGCTGTTCATTGACCTTCGAAGAAGATAAAGAATGTACTTACAACCACTGCTTTTTGAAAAAGTTTTCATGTCTGGATTTATAGTTAGAAGATCCTATTTACATTATCACACTTAACAATAAGGGATACCAAGACTCAAAATCACATAGAAAGCATTAAGCAATTACTGGCATACCCTATATGCTGGTGAAGTATATGGTGGAACTGAATGCAACTGTATATTAATTACTAGCAGTAATCTTCTTCCTTGTACATTATCTATTTTGTACAATGTTTTCACCTGTACTAGATCCACCTTTTTTTTTTTGTTCCCTTATTTTTCTGAAATAAATTTCTCAAGGGACAAGATCTAGATTAAATCCAAGTTTTCATGTATCGAATTTCCTGATCGAGAGACACAGTATTTGTTAACTGATCAGTAACAGTATTTGTTAACTGATCAGTAGAGTGGTGAGTGGTCAATTGGTCCCATCAAAAAAGCTTATGCAGACTTCTACTACCATGTAAGAATCTATAAACACCAGAACCACATAAAAGATTCTGCATCATTCATTTACAGAGAGATAATGTAAGATATTGGTGCAAGTCTCCAAGATGAGAAAATCAGCATTTGACAATCTAACCTGTGAACTAGAGGCGTGCTTTTGGATTTATCCAATTGCTTTCATGCCTTTTTGCAACAATGAATCAGGAAAAGGTAAGTAGCCTAAACTATGTGATTTTCACAGAAACTCCGGCAAAGTACTGAATTGGTCGCCTCCAAGGTTGTGTTTTATTGCAGACAGCTTAAATGAAAGGGTGATGGAAAGGCGCTTTAAGAATCAAGTGTTTGAATGATATAATATGCAGTTGGCTAGATATAATCAGTGTTTTCCGCAGAATGGCAATATTGACGCTTCTGTGACCACTCATTCTAGAGCTTACTGATGGCCTGGAAGTTACTTAATCTAAATTTCTCAATTATCAATTGAGTCTCAAATTTCCATGCAATTATGTCCAACCCAATTCACATTGATCTTCCATTACAAAGATGAATTGAAGTGATTTTATAGCAGTTGTTTAAAGAAAACTTCAGTCACAAATTATAGATTTCATTTAGCAGAACGAAGCATCAGAACATATCTAATCTAAGGATGTCGATTTGATGTGGCTCCTTAAGTGTGGTGACACTTAAATTCTGAATACTGCATCCCCTTGTGCAGATCACTGAAGCCACTTCATTGAGCTTACCAACAACAAGGTTGCCTATAATGGTTTTCAATTTCTCATGCTATAAGACGGAAAAGAAAAAGTGGCGATTCAGTTTTAAGCATGGCTCTCTGTGGGCTCAGGACCGTGTCTAATGCTTTTCTGGGAAATTAGTAGCCAGACTAAGAGCGTGTCCCAATTTACCTTTTTTACAACAAGAAAAGTAATCAACGTCAGAAAAAAATGTCAACAAGAAGTCCTTTACTAAGTTTTAGCTGCCCAAACACACACACGCAAACAGCGCCATCGACACACACATATGCACATATTTCATATGGAACATATAAGAAGTAAATTAAGCTTGCGCTTGAAAATTATAAACACAAATAAATAGAACGTGCAGAATAAGCAGGATTAGTAATATAACTATTCTCCAGTATCATATAAAACCCCTCAGTGGCATATGTGACCACCTGAAAGGTACATCGGAATAATGCAGGTTTCATTTACTGTCATGGCTAAAACTACCTTAGCAAAACAATATGTTTTATGCCTCTAAGCAATTTGGGGAAATGAAAAAAAAAATAAACTCAACTTCCAGACAAATAAAAATAAGTTTATCAGACGAGGAAAAGGAAAAGGAGAATAATTACCTCATGAGTTATCCATTTTCCATCAATCCAATCCTGATGAGGTCTCAAACTCATATGATCATATTCCCACTTATCACCACCAGCAGAAGAAAATTGCACAATATACTTATTTCTATTCAGAACTTCTGAAACTGCACCTACCCACCACCCACCATCACGCCAAGCATCAACTTCCTCAGAACATTTATACCGACCAAAATGCAGATTACAAGGAGGCAAAGGTCTAACGTCGATAGCAGACACTTCTCGTCTTAAAGTGTGCTTCTCATCATTAGTTTTCAGGCTGTCATATTCAACCAGGAACTTTTTCTTCTCTACAAATCCGATGATAGTGGCTGTGTACCAGGAACACGTGTCACCAGCGTCATCATTTCTGACCTCTATCAGCATACCTTCTCTAAAATTTTCTCGTAGTGCTTCTTCTGAGGCAAAATTCATCTCGTTTATAGAATTCTGCAGCGCAAGCAAAAAGATAGCTGTGAAAACTGAAGACACAAGAAAAAAAAAAGTGAAAAGGCCAAAGTCCTCAAATTTGACCATAAATTTAAAGAAAGGAATAATATTACTCCAGAAATCTGAAGTATACAATTTTGTTGTTGTTAATCAATCTGAAAAAAAATATCCTACATTTAATCTGTGTCTAGCAAAAAAAAAAGGAAGTTACTTCAATCAATATGTATAACCACGAAGAGGAAAACTGACAAGCCTTCCCTTTTTCTTTTTCCAATTATTGCTCATGGTCACACTAATAGCATGATTTACTTGGATGCATAAAGAGGAAAATGGTCATCTTGTGACTTGCAACATCTCCTATGACCTCTACTCTAGGCGATGTTAGTTGACAAATTGTTCTAGAAACCTGCATCTCAGCTTACATGTTCCCACTACCTAACCTTGCTAAAAACTATGGCTAAAATACTTGATTTTCCTGGTTTCGTCCTTGTTGGTACATGATTATGGAGTACTAAGTTTAAATCTTTGAGAAGAATTCAAGAAAACAACGGGAATATGAAATGAAAAGTCTTTGAGCACATATGAGTCATGTCACTTCGGTATTGCATATTTAGAACTGAATAAGTCAAAGACAACATATGGATGAGAAGAAAGGGTGTGTATTGGATGTTCAACATTGATGAAATCACTTTAGGACAATGCTCCAGTTATTTTAATGCATTTAATCTATTTTTCCGCGAGTCAGATTCAATTGGTGTAACAAAGCAGCAATTTCAAGAACTGTTTTGATCAACACAACCAGACTAGGTCGGTAATTAGGTATATAAAGGTTAGAAGTATGGCTCACACAGACAGCGGCTTCATCTTATGCAAGAAATCTCCTGACTGGCGGACTATTGCTACTAAGATAGTACAACACAATCAAAGCACAACAAAAAAGGCCACATACAGATTCCAAAAATCATACCGGCAAAGCTAGAACCCATTTCCCATCAACCCAATTCTGGTGAGGTCTCAGGTTTGGATGCTGATAAACTAACTTCTCGTTTGTTGAAGCAAAGAAGACAATGTATTTCCAGTCATCAAGAACCTCATAAATTACACCTTCCCACCATCCATCATTATACCAAGCATCTACTTCTTCATGGGCCTTGTATCTATGATGTCGAGGAATCTCCGGGGGGCAAGGTCTCATGTCCTGTTCATTTGCAACTTCTTTGAGGAGCTCCATCTCATCGTCAGTTTTGAGGGTCTGGTATTCCACCAGAAACTTGCCAACTCCAGCTGAGCCAACAACAATAGCAGTATACCAAGAGCCTTGATACCCATCCTGATCACTTTTGACCTCAACAGCTGTCTTAGGGCTAAACTTCGCCTTTAATAATCTTTCGGCCCCTTTGAACCTTAACTTCAATTTCCTGCTATTGGCATGAGTTCTGACTTCAGCGATCGTCTCTGGCTTACAAATAGCATTTTGTTCCATCTTGATTGAGTTTCTCTGAAATTTCAAAATCACAATGGTAAGTAACAAGATCATCAAGTAAACAATTACTGTATTAATCAATTATAAAGCAAAGAAATATGCAGAAAATGTATATAAACCATCAACCAACAGCCATAACCTAATTAGACACATAAAAACATCAACAAGTACTCTAATTTAGGGCCGACAAAAGCAGGGAAATGTTTAATAAGAACTAATGGTAGAGATAATTGAAGATAGAGCTCGAATTCCAAATGCAGCAAAGAGATTAGCCACAACACTTTGTTTGATAATAGCCTAAACATCAAGTGAATACACAAAAGATAAACTGAATGTGCAAATCCTGCTCATTAACCCAAAATTCAACCACAAAATCAGTGAACAACCACCAAACCAAAATCAAAACCAAAATTCAAATTGTACCAGCCAAAATTCACCCAACAAAATTAGTAAAATCAGAAGAAATTTGAACAACTCAACAGTCATCAAACCAAAAACCAATCACACCAGCCAAAATTACCCACAAAATCAATATACTCAAAAGAAATTTGAAAAACCAAATTCTACACCAAAAATCAAATCACACCTACCAAAAATGTACCGCAAAATTAACAAATTTCGACGAAATCCCAACAAATCAATACCTGAACATAATCAAAAGGAGGATTCCAAAACCCATCACACCAATCACGATGAACCCTCAAACAAGACCTACCCACTTCAATTGGAACATCATCATCACCATCAATTTCCACCAAATACTTCAAACCCTCATACAAAATCCCCAAAATCGTACCTTTAATCCAACACCCATCTCGCAAAACATCCACTTTCTCGTGAATTTCAAACTTCCGGCGATCAGTGAGGTCATTTTCCGGCGGAACAGGTCGAATGTCGCCGGAATCAACGAAATAAACAATGTCGTTTAAATGGGTTTGATACTGTACCATAAAAACCACCTCTTTTTCTTCATCTTCTTCATCATAATCATCATCATCTTCTTTGTTTCTCTTGTTCTTCTTCCTTCTTTTTCTCTTGCTCGTTTGATTGTCGGTTTCTTGGAGAATGATTTTTGCTGGGTAGAATGAAGTCGTGAATTTCGAGGTTTTGATGATTTCTACGTTGTCACCTGGAGTAAAATTGTTGAGTTGCATGTTTTTTAGTGTTGTTTGATGATCGAAATTCTGGGTTTGAGGAGAGAGAAAGATTGGTTTGTCAAATGGCGGGAGTTACAGTGTGCCTGCTTAATGCTTTGCGTGATAAAACTGCGTGTAATACTAGTACAGGAGTAATTTTTTTTTTTTTTTAAATAACATTAATTCATTGATTCAAAGTCATACGACATTTATAATAGAAATAGAAAATAAACAAATACATATCAAAATGAAATAAATACAATTCTAATATGATAAAACCACGATCGTTGAGTAGATCTAGCACTTTTGAACACCCTCGTCTTTTACATCGCTGTCTGATGCAGCCTTCTGCAAGGGGGTCTGCCGATCTTTTGTAGTTTTGAAATAGAAGTGGATTTAATTCAATTGATTGTAAATGAAGTCTTGACATCTGTTGCAACTCCGCGCAAATTTCGATCAACAAATTAACATCTAGAATTACACAAAAACCCAAAAACAACGTCTCCAAACTCTCACATGGAGAGAGATAAAACCCAATATATGGGTAGATATAACCTAATATATGGGTAGAAAAAACTCTCCATTAGAAAGAGACTAAAATTTATTAGAAACATAAACATAAAAAAAGCTAATAACAAATGGAGAAAGGGGGCTTACCACCGCCCAAAAGGGTGGTGATAGCCCCTAGGTTGAAAATTAGGGTTTTGTGGAAGAGGAGAGAGAAGAGAGTAAAAAGTTGAGAGGAGGTTACTAAATCTCGAGTGATAAATCAAATTTAGTACAGGAGTACTTACTATTGCTTCTTCTCTAGTACTCTTGTAATAATGTTTGTAAATAGTCAATAGTATAGCATTTTATGGATAAATGAATGTATAAGTAATGGGCCATTTATAGGAATATTACCTAATTCTCATGTGATTGTGATTCCTAATCCTGTTATAGTTAGAACTTTAGGAGATGGTTTCTTGCAAAATGCAAATCGAGCCTGCTCGCTAATACTAATGTGCATGTTAGAATAGAACTATTTTAACCCTGTAATTCTTAAAGTGTAATATCTGTTTTGTTATGGAGGAAGTATATACGATATAGAAGTATTAAATTAATGTAATGAGTTAATATTTCGTCCAATTGTCAGTTATTTTATATATCATTTAGAAATAGTAATTGATTAAATTTCAATGTTTTTATTAAAAATATCTATCATGCTATTGCCATTTTTTAAAAAATTTAGTAAACTTTTTTGGTTGATGAAAATAGAGTATGTCTTTATACAATGAATTAAGGGTCAAATTTTACAAATGTGTACGAGGGGGGTTTCTCATCACCTATTCACCTTAGCCCGCTACTGCTAAAAGCAATTCACAGAACAAAAAATTACGTAGGAAATATAATAGAAAAAGTGGACTTTAATTTCATAACTACCATGTATTTTCCTATATATATAGTATGCACATAGGCTCATAATGACATGTAAATATGGCCGGATATACTTGCGAGATGCGCCAGTTTACTAGGGTCTTTTATTTTACCTACTTAAAAAACATACATTGTTATAATATTCAACTCGATGATACTTTTTCCTTCACTTTAGCGCGCTCCTTTATAATACTACCATCACTTGAAACCACCACCAAAATATTTTTTTTTTTTAATGATCATCATATTCATCAAACATAACTAAAACAATCAAAGTAGTGCATTAACATGTGTAAAAGTCATCAACATATTGCATATATTGACAAACAATAGTATCCAATTTGCTTGACCATATTAATGTAAATTAATTTTGTCCCATAATATGTTTAGGAGAAACCACTTTTATATTTGCCTGACCATAAGATCGATGTCATTGTTTTTTTGGTTTTCAATTTGCACAATTTTTTTCGTATTACTACTTGTAGATAAATTTATGGCTTATCAATAGTAATTACCCCTAAGTGCAAGTTAAATTATGAAACCACCTCCCAAAAAGTTGCTTGAAACGACCCCTAAAGTCCTTAATTACATCTTTAATGCCACTCATGAGTCCATGACCCATCAAAATCAATTATTTAGTTAACTGTTACAATACCTTAAGTAACAATAAATGGCGTTATTAACTCAAATAGAAAATCTTACCTACACAACATAAACATTAGGAAAAATTGACAGAAATAATCTCAACTATGATCGTTCCGTTCAAAATAATCTCAACTATGAGCTATTCTGGAATCTGGAATAATCCAAACTATTTGGGGTACCTTCCCAATTAAAATAATCCAAACTTTTATTATTTTTCCCTTCAATGATCCCTTTTGGGTCTATTATATATAGGATAATTAAAAGTTTGAATTATTTTGAGAAAGTACTTTCAATAGTTTGGATTATTCTAAAATAACCTATAATTGGGATTATTTTGAGCGGAACAGTAATGGTTTGGATTATTCTTATCAATTTTTCCTAAACATTATCATACCTTCACTCTTTTACGAGTTAGTCTTATGTTTACCTATTAGTGTAGACCAAAGTCATCTATGTGATCCGTAGGGAGTTTTAGTTCATGTAATCCTTGTACAATAAAAAAATTTAGAAATTGCGTAGTATAGGAGTTTGTTCCCAAGACCTCAAGTACATATACTAAAGTCTTAACCACTAGACTAAGTTGTATTTAGTGTTATTATCGTAAAGTATTTTATTAGTAAATGAAATTTTTTCTTACCGGGGCATAGCTCGGGCCTAATAACTAGTGTACCATTACTTCCGTCAGGTAAAAATATACCATTATTTAAAATTGGTGGTGAGTTGTGGGTAGATTAATTTTGATTAGGTTTGTAATTAGTTGATTTGGGTAGTATAATATGTGTTTTAGTTTTTTAATAAGGATATTTTGGTAATTTTAGGGGTAAAAATATATCAAAAATAGAAATAAGGAAAGTGTTGCATTTAATTTAAAACATCCATTTTTAGAAGCTGTTGCATTTTAATTTGATAAGGAGGAAGTATATTCCATCTTCGTCGTGATACCAATATTTCAACAATAATCAACCTCGCAAGGGCAAAGACAAATGTGAACCATCGAAAATAGTTCACTGATCAATTATATCAATTAAGTATTTCGGTACATAGACTAATCTTATTAGTCAGAGGTGATCATCGATCGGGTCGACTGCGCCTAAGAAATTGCCCATTGGTCGGGCCGTGCCAAAATTTTGTGCCCAAAGCCCGCTATTTCGACCCGGGCATTTTTGGCTTGCCAAAAGCAAAAAAAATCAGGTCGGACCCAATCGTGGGCCAAAATTTCTGTCCGAAACCCGTCCCAAAATCGAGTCGGACCGGGCCAAGATGATCGGCTCTATTACTAGTGCATGTCAATTGTATTGCACATGCAATAAGACTACCCTAATCACCACATGAGCTTCGCTCTAGTGGTACGGTTTATTGGCTTCTTACTACATCATCTGTTAATAAAGAGAGTAATAACCTAATTACATTTTTCAAATTTTCTTATTATTATCACTAACTAATAATGGGATAGGAATATAAAATTGTGCAATTATATTAGGGCAGGTCAAAGAACTTAGTTAGCTATTTTGTTAAATCTATATATTATAAATTCCTTTATTAACTTAAGCTAATTTAAAAGTTTTATGGGATAGTGCTATGTCTCAATCATCAATAACTTATTTAACAATTTTATAAAGGTGACATATCATTATGAAATAGACCGTCTAATGTTGGGACAACTATGAGATAAAAAAAAGTTAAAATAATTTTAACAAACCAATCATACTTGAACTATTTTCTAGCAAAACAATTTCACATAAAATAAACTTTCCATAAAAATTAAGAGAAGAAACCTAATTTAATTAGAAAATTTCTTCCTTTATATAAACTTGGACCAAT
Organism: Beta vulgaris subsp. vulgaris; assembly: GCF_026745355.1. Taxonomy (NCBI): domain Eukaryota; kingdom Viridiplantae; phylum Streptophyta; class Magnoliopsida; order Caryophyllales; family Amaranthaceae; genus Beta; species Beta vulgaris. The sequence goes on from NC_079204.1 coordinate 7,615,569, forward strand.
TTGAATCTACTTACTTCTATGGAGAAAACAATTTCTTCTTACTTATTAAAACAGAAAAATAAAAACAATGTCGTGTCTCTAACTAGAAAATTTCTTCTTACTTATTAAAACAGAAAAATAAAAATAAAAATTCAAATTTACATTAGTAGTATTTCAGTATTAAATTATCTATCATTGCTCAAATATTTAATTACCTTTTTTTATCTACCTTTATATAAAGTTGAACCAATTTGAATCTATTTACTTCTATGGAGAAAACAATTTGACTGCATTATCATATGAGGTTTGATAAATATCTAACGGGTAGGTGTATTAGATATAGAGGTGATCATGGGACGGGTCGGACCACATCAAAAAGAATTGCTCATTGGTCGGGCCAAAATTCAGGCCTATTTTTTGTGCCCAAAATCTGTTATTTCGGGACAAAATCGGACCGAGCCAAAAAAAACTGAAAAGTCATTTTTGATTTGTCGAAAGCACAACCCAAAGGCGGGAAAACGGGTCGGATCGGACCCCCGCGGGCCAAAAATTCTTCAATCCCGCTCAAAAAACGGACTGGGCCGGACCTGCAGGACGGGACGGAGTTGATCAGCTCGAGTTAGATACAAGTTTTTGAGTAAGAAATGTTGCTTATGTATATAACAAATGTTGTTTGTGTATAGAAAAATATTGTTTGTTTTTCGTATAACAAATAAGGGGGAAAAAAATATTTACATACACAAACAATATATATCATATAGACAAACAAAAAACAATATTTGTTACATGAAAATTTGTATCTAACACATTTACCCGTCAAATATTTATCATTCCTCAGTATGCCAAAATCAGAATGCACCCAAAACTTTCCCAAAAACCATCTATTCAAAATAAAGAAAACTTTCCAAATAACCGTTAAGGACTTAAGGTACGCGTTTCTTCAACGCGCATTACAACCAATAGCACAAATATACAGCTAACATAAACGTCATCTTACGCGCATTACAGCAATAATACCATTGTAATCGCTAATGTACGCGTACTTTTACGCGCATTATAGCTAATTATACAATTCTAACGGTAGAATGCATCATCTTTATATACCTCACCAAAGATGTAAACGCTCTGACAAATACTCCATTTTCGCGCACTAATTATATTTTGGGTGTTCCTCAAAATTCTTTTTTTTGTTTTTTTTTTCTGGGTTTAGATTTTCGTCGAAGATTAATACTTACTTACGTAAAAAAAAACGCAACAAATCAATATTTTATACTCATAAATAATACCCAAAAATGAGTGAGAAAAAAGGGAATTTCAAAGCATTATGATGATGATAATGGAGATAAAATTCCAGAGCATTCAGGAAGTTCAAATACTTCTTCCAAGTTTTGGGGTTTGTATGATTTTAACTGGTTTTTCTTTCCCGAAAATCTGAGTATTATGTTTTATTTTCTTTTTTTTTGGGTTGATGAACTTTACTCGGATGGTTTACTGTTTTGTGATATGTTAATGTTCTTGGAATGCTGCATTATATTTTTGTTTTTGTCTTTGTTGGAGGGTTTAATTGTTAGTAGGTGTAGGCATAAAAAATTTATTATATGCCATATCACACATTTAATTGACCCATTAAAATCATAAAAGTCAAATGTTGACTTTTATGAATGGATAATCATCAAATTTAATTAATTTGGGCTTATCACTAAATTAGGCCTATTTTAATTAATCATCTATTGTTGGGTCAATATCCATTAAATGAACGATGGGCTAATGAAAAGGTTATGTCCATGAGGCCCAGGAGGCAAGATAAGTGAAAACCCTAGGGTTCTCCTAACTCTATAAATAGAACTCTCCTCTTCACTTGAAGGAAGAGAAGAAATCAGACTCCAGAGCCAGCAAGGAGAAAAACACAAGGCAAAACCTAAACTTCTCAAGTAGTCTCTCTACCAGTCAAGTTACATCAAATTCTCTCCCGGTACATCAAATTCTCTCCCGGTACATCAAATTCTCTCCCGGTAGAAGGAAACAAAAATCAATCTTGGACGAGATCAAGCCTCGACGGCCCTTATTCAAGAAAGTCAAGTCAACAGTTCATGAACTCACCAAATTAGTTCATGAACTAATCAAATTCAAGTGGAGATTGAATCAGAGGAGAAAATATTAGAGATTGTACTCATAAATTCAAATCAATAAAATTGACTATTTTGTTACATTTATTTTGACTCTGTTTTGCAGATCATTGTTAAAATTTGTGTTTACAAATTTGGCACGCTCGGTGGGACAATCTCTACCTCTCATCTTTTTCTCCATTCAAGCAATGAAGCAAATTCACTCGACCATGGTGGCCAAGAGCAGATCTGTTCATGACAGCAATAAATCCTTTTCTCCAAGCGTGGATCCTTCGACGGAGTCAATCAATGGAGCGACGGACGTTGTTAATGTAAGTGTCATGACCATTGAAGCAAATACCATGGAGGAAGAATTAGCAAACATGAAGATGCTCATTCACAAACTCGCCAAAGAGAATGAGGAAAAAGAAGAACAAATCAAATTTCAAAGCAAACAACTTGCTGCTTTAACAAAGAAACTTGAGAAACGTTCGATTGGTGAAAGCGAAGGCGATAGTGGTGGATCCAAATTTAGCATGAAGTCAAAGACTAGTGCAAAGGATGGAGCTATTCATGGCGATTCATTCAATTTCCAACAAATTCAAGATATGATAGCCACAGCTGTCAAACGCCAACTTGGTGGAGATTTTGACGGGAACGACCACTACACCAAGCCTTATACAAAGAGAATCGATGCCCTAGAAATGCCTATGGGCTATCAACCTCCCAAATTCATGCATTTTGATGGCATTGGCAATCCCAAGCAACATATAGCACACTTTGTTGAAACTTGTAATAATGCAGGTACTGAAGGAGACCTACTCGTGAAGCAGTTCGTTCGATCTCTGAAAGGAGTGGCATTCGATTGGTACACCGACTTAGCCGCTAGATCAATTGATAACTGGGAACAAATGGAAGAAGCATTTATGGATCGTTTCTTCAGCACTCGCCGTATTGTCAGCATGACTGAGTTGACACAAACCACCCAGCTGGAGGATGAGCCTGTTATAGAATATATCAATCGATGGCGAACGTTGTGTCTTCAGTGCAAAGATCACCTGTCTGAAGCATCCGCTGTAGAGTTGTGCACCCAAGGCATGCATTGGGACCTAGCTTACATATTGCAAGGAATTAAGCCAAACACGTTCCAAGAACTGGCACCTCGGGCTCACGAAATGGAGATGACCATCGCCAACCATGAAGAGAATTATGATTAGACATCTATGTCGATGGTTGTCATGGCTGCAACCTTGTGAAAAAAAAAGAAATTCACAAAAGGAAAAAGATACCCAAAAAAAAAACTCCTAAGTAAGAGTATAAACTGCATACCTGGAACAAAAAAAAAATCACTCCTAACCAAGAGTATAAACTGCAAATTAAAAAAAAAAAAAAATTTACTCCTAAGCAAGAGGATAAACTGCATACTTATCAAAAAAATTGATAATCGAACTACGTTTGGCTTGATCCAAAAAGGTGTGAAAAAAACCACTTTATTTGGTGCGTAGGCATTTTGGATAATTAAATATTCAAGAGCAGCAACAAAACAAAAGTAAGTATGATTTTAAAATTGTACTCCATCAAGTCTAAATATGTTTTAACAAAATATGAAACACAAGCTTGGGGGCATAGCTATTGTCCACTTGGCTTCACTAATCACTTTGTCAGATGATGAAGCATGATAAAAACTTTGCGGTTGTCGTTCACTCGAAGTTCTGGAGAAAGCTATCAAGCACCAGAGTTTCAACAAAAATGTTAAGCATGGAGATTGGAGAAAGCTCTCATGCACCAATACTTCGTCAAATCTCCTCGAAGTTCTGGAGAAAGCTTCCAAGCACCAGAGATCCGACAAAAATTTAAGCAACAAGATCGATGGAGAAAGCTTCCAAGCACCATCACCTATCAAAGTTCGTTGGAGAAAGCTTCCAAGCACCAACACTTGGCCAGAAACACTTCAAGATTGAAGTGGAGAAGAGATCAAAAGCACCAAAATATCTTGAGTCTTGAATGATGGAAAAACTTTCATAGCACCATCACCGTCAAAGAAGCATGTCTTAGGCCATTAGAAAATTTTCTACTGGAGACCTGCAAATAAAAAAAAAGAGACATCACAATTGGAGAAAGCTTCAAGCACCAATATCGTGGCAAGCAAACACCAAACACAACCATCAAGCAACGCCTACATGTCAAGGCAGTCATGTTAGGATTTCTAAGACGGCTTCACAACAACGATGTCAAAAAGGATGAATCCTCCATCAAGGTGTTCGAGGCGTCCCTCCTATAGAAGTCATGGTAGAATGTCGACTTCTCCATGTGCGCCAAGCTAGTGTTGCCCAAACAGAGCCAATGGGTTTACCTCCAAGATGGTGCTCGAGTGATTTTGAAAATATGGAAGGTGATGATGTAGCTCCGACGTTCTAAAGGCAGTAACTGGTGTGCTCTACTTGTTTGTTCCTTTCTATGAGCATTGTGGTTCCACGGCTCCGCTATCAAGGCATGCATGGCTATTAGAGGCGAGCAAATGACCTCTAGCTTACATCATCCATATACTATCTGTCACAAAGATGCAAAGGAAAGAAAAAAAAATGAATAATTAGCCTATGAGGTAGTTGGCTCGGCTCGGCTCGGCCGTGATTGCAGCAAGGTAGCAGACAACTTCCTCCTCCGCATCATAGCAAGGTGTAATCCATGAGCATTGTAGCTCCTCGTCTTCGTATGTGGCTTCCGAAAAAAAAAAACATGACAACAACTCAAATCCTCCATGACTCTTGACTTTGATGTCGGGTGAATAGCTTCGTTGGAAAAGTGGAAGTTCTTCCCTGTATGATGAGTCATGAATAATGGTCTTGAATGGTAGTATGTCCATGCTTGGCGTGAGAAGCTTTGAAAACAAAAAAAATTATTATCATGACATTATCGAGCAGCCCCAAAAAAAAAAAAAAAAAAAAAAAAAAAAAAAATTTGAAAACGTGCAACATGGAGCATTATATATCACACCATCATATGTGACATTTGATCAAAAGGTAGGAGATTATCATGGCTCACATTTGACAAAAATCCACACTTACGAGAATAACAAAAAAGGGGGCATATCATCATGAGCACATCAAGAAAATCATAAAGGTTAGTACAATAAAAGAAATGAAAGTTTCTACAAGGTCTCACAATATGAAGATTGAAGATGAATATCCCGTCAAAAAAAAAAAAATGTTGAAGATGAATATGGAGGCAGCAACTAACGACACCATGGATGGAGGTGGCAAGGAAGGGCTTCGGCTTCGGTTAATCTCTGGCTTGGATAGCAAACACCAGGGCTTCGGGGCAGTGCGGTTATGGCGGCACGACAAGGCTCCGTCATGTCTACCACTGCTCCAGAAATCGATCCGCTATGGCCTCAAGTATCTTGTTGAAGTATGGTATCAAGTTCGCCTCCACTTTCTTCCTTTGGGGTTTGCAAGCGCCAAGCGAGATATGTTCACAGTTCATGGCTTATGGCGTCGATTTCGCGTCACAACAACTGCTTCATGGCATCTCCTCCATGGTGTCATGTTTGGCGTAGGTGACTCCTTGAGTATGCGACATTGGTTCAGATGCACGGCTTCAAGTGCTCCGCACTGCAACTTGGATTACAAAATGTTCTCAGATATCTCGTGGTATATATAACCATGAGGTAGGAATATTCCCCAAGATATTCACGCGGCCGAATAACCATCAAACTTATCTTGAGAATTTGTTGAGTATTATGTGGGTCTTGTTATTTCTCGTGTTTATCTGATAAGATAGAGAGCAAAGTTACCCAACATTCTCGTGAAGTTAAACAATCAATCGGCAACCATGGATTTTGAAAAAAAAAAAGTTGAAGTATAACATTATATTGTCGTGGGTTATTACAAATGCAACATATTGTTTGATTTTTTGTAATCCAATATTATCAAAAGCTAACTTGTTTCAAACAAAATGAAGCCAGCAGAAATTTGTTTTGATGATAAAAAAATCGAGACTTGATCACTCTTAAACACTTAAATGGTGTACGTGATACAGTCTCGAGGGGGCAATTTGTAGGCATAAAAAATTTATTATATGCCATATCACACATTTAATTGACCCATTAAAATCATAAAAGTCAAATGTTGACTTTTATGAATGGATGATCATCAAATTTAATTAATTTGGACTTATCACTAAATTAGGCCTATTTTAATTAATCATCTATTGTTGGGTCAATATCCATTAAATGAACGATGGGCTAATGAAAAGGTTATGTCCATGAGGCCCAGGAGGCAAGATAAGTGAAAACCCTAGGGTTCTCCTAACTCTATAAATAGAACTCTCCTCTTCACTTGAAGGAAGAGAAGAAATCAGACTCCAGAGCCAGCAAGGAGAAAAACACAAGGCAAAACCTAAACTTCTCAAGTAGTCTCTCTACCAGTCAAGTTACATCAAATTCTCTCCCGGTACATCAAATTCTCTCCCGGTAGAAGGAAACAAAAATCAATCTTGGACGAGATCAAGCCTCGACGGCCCTTATTCAAGAAAGTCAAGTCAACAGTTCATGAACTCACCAAATTAGTTCATGAACTAATCAAATTCAAGTGGAGATTGAATCAGAGGAGAAAATATTAGAGATTGTACTCATAAATTCAAATCAATAAAATTGACTATTTTGTTACATTTATTTTGATTCTGTTTTGCAGATCATTGTTAAAATTTGTGTTTACAGTAGGGTATTTCTCTCTCATACTCAAATTTCTACTCTTTTCGGTTATTTACCTTGTTGTGGGTTTTTGTATGTGCTTTTTTTCTCATGTTCACTTGTTTGATTGGGTGATTTTTCTTTGCTATAGGATGCTATCCTAGCCAGGGGCGGATCCAGGATTTCGAATTTGGTGGGGCACCAAATTACAAAATAAAAATCATAATATCATATTTTAAAACAATACAACACTTTAATTTTCACAACCTAATAAATAATATTAAGTATTCAATACTATTCATTTTTATATATATATTTTTACTATTAATCAACAGATACAACTTTTATTTCAATTTGTTTTTGTTTTTTGACGAAAAACACACCCAAATTTATTAATCAATCAAATCAGCAGCTACAGCATCCCCTACATCCGTAGGGACTTCTTCTAGCCATACAATTAGTTCATCCACCTCTAAGCTTTTCTTTGCTAAAGAATGGGCTACTCTATTCCCAGTTCGCCTAACTAGGCTAAAAGAAACAGTCCCACACTGAGACAAAAGCATAAAAATGTCATGTAAAATCAAACCAAAGGTGGACGCCTCTCTTTTCCCCCGTTTGAGAGCTTCATCAAAGACCATCACACAATCCGTTTCAAGTACGAAATGCAGAAAGCCCGCCTCCATAGCTATTTTGATACCTTGTCTTGCCGCCATCGCCTCACCTTCATGAATGGCACACTCTCATCACACAATCCGTTTTTTTTGCAACTTTTATTTCAATTTGTTGCTAAAGTTTATAAGAAGTATATAATTTATTTAATGTAAATAGAATCAAAATAAAATTTAAATAGCAAATTTATTTTTAAGTATTTGTAAATAAATCTTGGTCATAATTAATATATTTGAATAATGTCGAAAGTCAATTGTTGCATTATTTGTAAATAAAACAAAAGTAATGTTATATCAAAAAAACAAGGTTAAAATTAGAGCTAGAAATTCAGGGAGATGGATACTATTTAAAAATATGAAATGAAGATTCAAAATGGAGAAGGAAAAAAATGCTAAATAAAGAAGAGAAAAAGTAAGAAGTAAAAAAGAAATAAAAAAACAAACAAAACAAATAAGCAAATAAGAAAGAAAAAAAAAAAAAAGCGTGCAGGGGAGTCGAACCTGCGCGGCAACAGCTAGCAATTAGTACAAGTTACTAAGTGAACCAACTGACCAAGTTACATTATATGTAATTATTGGCGCGCGGTTTTAGTTTTAACTATTCTAAAAATTTGCTTGACGTTAAAAGTAAAAAAAAATTCGATTTTTTTTGGTGGGGCACGTGCCACCCAGGACCCTTAATAGGTCCGCCCCTGATCCTAGCAGACTTAATTGTAAGTGTTTGGGTTTTGCATTATGAATAACTGATAAACTGATTCAATTTTCTGGTTCAGTTTGTTGTTTGTTTCTTGTTGCATGACTCTTTTTGTTGTTCCAGGACAATTCCATTGCAATTTGCAGGCAGTGTGGTCTAATGGCAACGACGAAAGGAAACTGATAAAGTAATTAATTTGCTCATCTCCATCTTAACTACTTCCTCCGTTTCGTTTAAATGCAACAAAAAGGTATTATTTGTGAGATATAAAATATTCATTTGTTGTATTTAAAATTGTGAATTTATGAAGTTCACAGTGGCAAAATATGCAAAGCTTAAAATAGATGAGCTGAGAAAACTAATCTCACTTTTCTCTATATTCTCATACCTGAAATAACGGCTACACAGATATTTATACTACAGGTACAGCAGCAATCCCTAGACCTACTTTACAGAAAATACAGGTGTACAAAGAAAGGAGGAACCTAATAAAGTGACATCACAGAAAAGACAAATATGACATCACAGAAAAGACAAAGATTAGCTAGCTGAGGACAGTGATAGAAGGCGCCCATAATTTCACAGCCTCCCCTCAAGCTGGAGTGTGGAAACAAGTCCAAGCTTGGAGACCAGAGTGTAATGCTGAGAAGATGGCAGTATTTTGGTGAGAACATCAGCCAATTGAAGTTTACTAGGAACATGTTTAGTGTCAAGGAAGCCAGACTGGATGTATTGTCTCACATAGTGACAATCTCTGGATAAATGTTTTGTTCTCTCATGGAACACAGGATTGTGAGCAATGTGTTCAGCTGCCTTATTGTCACAAAAGAGAGTGATGGGCTTAGGTATCTGGATCTGCAAGTCTTCTAACAAGCCTGATATCCATACCAATTCACTGGTACTACTGGAAAGGCTTCTATATTCAGCCTCAGCAGAAGACTTGCTGACTGTCTTCTGCTTCTTGGTTTTCCAAGAAATCAGGCTATTTCCCAATAAAATACAGTAAGCACTTAGGGATTTGCAACTAAAAACACAAGAGCTGAAATCAGCATCACTATATCCACTTACAGTGGGGTTGGAGTCAGCAGAATAGAACAACCCATAATGAGAGGTGCCCTGGAGATATTTGATAAGGTGATAAGCAGCTTGGATATGAGGTTTCCTAGGGTTGCTCATAAACTGACTTAAATGTTGCACAGAGTATGAAATGTCTGGCCTCGTGATCCCTAAATACAGCAATCTGCCCACAATTCTTCTGTAAGTAGAGGGATCTTCCAACACTTCCCCTTTATCAGTTGAGAGCTTCAGACCAAGTGGTAGTGGAGTCACCACATGTTTGCAATCTTGCAAGTTTGAGTCCCTTATGAGGTCCTTTACATATTTCTGTTGGCTAAGAGTAATTCCTTCCTTCTTTCTGGAGATTTCTATGCCTAGGAAGTAGCTGAGCTCCCCTAGGTCTTTGATTGTGAAAGTAGTATCAAGAGCCAATTTTATCTCCCTGACATGTTCTTGGCTATCACCAGTGACCAACATATCATCTACATATACCAGTATAACTGTAAAACTCCCTTCCTTCATCCTTGTGAACATGGTGTAGTCTTGCATAGATTGTGTGAACCCCAGACTCACCAGGAATTTGTGCAGTTCTTTGTTCCATTGTCTGGATGCCTGTTTCAGGCCATATATAGATTTCTTCAACCTACATACCTGTCCAGGCAACCCTTTATCATATCCAGGGGGAGGTTTCATGTAAACCTCCTCTTCCAAATGGCCATGTAAAAATGCATTGTTCACATCTAAGTGACACAAATTCCAGCCTTTTATTGCTGCCACTGCTATAACAGTTCTCACAGTAGCAATTTTTGCTACAGGTGAAAAAGTGTCAGTGTAGTCCTTTCCTGCCACTTGATGATATCCAATGGCAACTACTCTTCCCTTTAACCTTTCAATCTCTCCATTTGGCAGCAACTTGGTCTTGTATACCCACTTTGATCCTATGGCTCTTTTTCCTTCTGGTAATTCAGTCATCTCCCATGTGTCATTCTCCTCTAGGGCTTTAATTTCTTTATCCATAGCTTCAATCCATCCAGGAGATTGACTAGCCTGATAATAGGACACAGGTTCACTCCCATGTTCTGAGGGACCAGTAGCTGTGTTAGAGGTGGCTTCTCCTAATTCAGCAGCATTCTGTAGGAGTGTAGGACATATGAAGTCCTTGTATTTTTCTGGAACTCTCCCTTGTCTAGAAGATCTTCTTACTTCTTTCTCCACTTGCACTGCCCTTGTTTTGTCTTGTGTTTCATCTGTGTCAGGGACAACATTTGTTCCACCATCAGTTCTCTCTTCTCCAGTTTCTTCGTTTCTTATTTCCAAATCATCAGGACTTCTCTCATGCAAGTTGCTGAAAAAATCTCCTTCAAATTCATATGTTTCTTCATCCTTCTCTCCACTCTGCTGGGCTGTTAGGTTTTGCTTTCCAGCCTTGTTTTCCTTGTAGGGAAAACAATTTTCCACAAAGTCCACATCTCTAGATATGAAACATGTCCCAGTTTCTAGGTCATACACTTTATAGCCCTTCTTCAGGTATGGATAACCAATGAACAAGCATCTTCTACCCCTAGGATTGAATTTATCTTTCACTCTCTCTTTGTTGTGAGCGTAGCATAAACACCCAAACACTCTCAAGTGTTCATAGTTAGGTCTCCTCCCATAAAGCACCTCAAAAGGTGTCTTCCACTTTATTGTGGAACTTGGCAACCTGTTTATCAGATAGGTTGCAGACAGGATACATTCACCCCAAAACCTTTTGGGTAGGTTGCTCTGAATCCTCAGAGCCCTTGCAACCTCCAACAGGTGCCTGTGCTTTCTCTCCACCCTCCCATTCTGCTGTGGAACACCAGCAATGCTGGTTTGGTGGAGTATTCCTCTGTCTTGAAACATCAATGCACATTCTTCCTGTACAATCTCAGTGCCATTGTCTGATCTAATGTATTTAATTTTCTTCTCAAAGTGATTTTCAACCATTTTCATGAAATCACTGACAGTCTTAGACACTTGTCCTTTGTTATGTAGGATAAATGTCCAAGTACTTCTGCTATGATCATCTAGAACAGTTAAGAAATAGGAGCCTCCACTCAAGGTTTTGACCTTGTATGGTCCCCATAGATCAATATGCACCAACTCAAAACATTTACTAGCTATATTATCACTCCTAGTAAAAGGTACTCTGTGATGTTTTGCCAAATAACAGACATCACATTTGTAATTCAAAATACCAGTGCAATCACATTCATTCAAATGTTGCAGTTTTGACAATGAAGCATGTCCCACTCTAGCATGAAAAACATCCAAAGTTACCTTATTACAGTTTGTGCTACTAACAGGAAATTTTAAAATGTTTTCATTTTCTGCTAGACAGACAGATTTGGTGTTCTTCTGTTCTCCTTCCTTCCTATTTTCTTCTCGATTAAGGTAGTAAAGACCTCCCCTTCTTCTCCCCACAGCTATCACTTCTTCAGAATCCAGCTCCTGAAAACAACATTTTTCTTTAGTGATTATCACTCTCATCTTTCCATTATCAAGCATCTTCCCTATTGACATCAGGTTGTGCTTGAAATCTTTCACAACAAGAACATCTTGTAGTAAAATTTTATCATTTACTCTTAAATTCCCAATCTTATGAACGAGTTTCTTGCTTCCATCAGGTAACCCTACAGGGATAGGTTTCTTTAGAACCCTCTTCTCACACAAAATAGATTCATCATGGGTCATATGATCTGTGGCTCCTGAGTCCACAATCCAGTTCTGAGCATTTTTCAAAGCATTAAGGGGTTTATCAGGGCACAGATCAGGTTTATGTTTAATACCTGCATAATTAGTGAATGCACTGCTCCTGCTTCCACTAGCTTCCCCTTCAGATTGCTTCCCTTTCATGGCCTTGATTACCTCCTGCACTACATTATTGACCAGCTTCATGTCCATATCAGCATGTTTCTTCCCCATTTCTTCATACTCGAGTGGGGTGTCGTATTCTTCATCATGAGTTTCAATTTGCACATTTCCAGCAATTTTTCCTCCACCTCTCTTTTCCTTGAGAGCTAGAAACCAATCAGGAGTTCCATTAATCTTGAAACATTCAGCCTTGGTGTGTCCCCTCATCTTGCAATGCTCACATATCTTCTCATATTTTTCTTTCTTCCACTCCTTCTTACCACCAGAATAGCTCTCCCTCTGCTGTTCTCCAGCTTGTCTGTACCTTCCAGTTTTCTTCACCATCATCGCACTTGCATCCTGTGAAGCTTCCTGCATTCCACTTATCTCCTTCTGTTTTTCCACTTGAGATGCAATAGCATAAGCTTTGTTTATGGCCGGTAGAGGGTCCATGGAGAGGATGTTGGTGATGGTATTATCAAAACCGCTGTTTAGACCCAATAAGAACTGTATCAGCTTTTCCTCAGATTCAAAGTCTTCCAATCTCTTCAGAAATTGGCATGTGCACTTGCTCAGCGCCCCACAAGAACAGTAAGGCATCTTCCTGAAGTTCTTCATTTCATCCCATAGCCTTTTGAGTTTACTGAAGTAACTCATCAAGGACTGGTTTTCTTGTCTTAGATTATCAATCTCCTTCTTGAGTTGATATATCATGGGTCCATTTGTCATTCCATATCTTTCAGCTATCTCATCCCACATCTCCTTTGCCGTCTCACAGTGAGTGAAATCATCTGCAACTTCAGAAGTCATGGAAAAAAGGAGCCAGCTTGCAACCATACAGTCACATCTTTTCCATCTCACGTAACTCTTATCAGATTCAGCTGGCTCTTCTGTTGAACCATCTATGAAACCGATTTTGTTTTTTGGCACCTAGTGCCCTCTTAACATTCCTAGTCCATCTCAGGTAGTTTTCACCATTGAATAAGGTGGAAACCAGGGGGTTATTAGCATTGTCAGAATGTGATAAGTAAAGGGGGTCATTGTAGAAATTACTTCCATTTGTGTTGCTTCCTTCAGCTTTCTCACCCATTTTTCAGAAGATGGAGTAGAGAAACGCAAAGAAACAACAAGATTCAAACTTTCAATATCTCTCTTTGCTGTCTACTACCAGACACCAAGACAATCAATTTTAGAGCGAAAAACAGCTCTCCTGCTCTGATACCATGTGAATTTATGAAGTTCACAGTGGCAAAATATGCAAAGCTTAAAATAGATGAGCTGAGAAAACTAATCTCACTTTTCTCTATATTCTCATACCCTTAGAATAACGGCTACAACAGATATTTATACTACAGGTACAGCAGCAATCCCTAGACCTACTTTACAGAAAATACAGGTGTACAAAGAAAGAGAGGACACCTAATAAAGTGACATCACAGAAAAGACAAATATGACATCACAGAAAAGACAAAGATTAGCTAGCTGAGGACAGTGATAGAAGGCGCCCATAATTTCACAAAAATGAAACGGAGGAAGTATATCTGTTGTTCTAGTAACATAATATCTTTATATATTCGATATGGTTCTTGTGTTAAGTTATTCCTCATCAATGGCATTTTTGTATGGTATTTAAATACTTAAGTATGTCAGGACTCAGGATTTGAACTTGTTCTTCGGTATCTTTGTGCTTTCTTGACTTTTTCTTCGAACGTCTAATTTTTTTTTTGCTAGCTGAAGGAGAATATAGCCATATAGGCAGCATTGTTTGTAATAAGATGTGTTAATCTTCATCATTTTGATGTTAGGACTTTGAGATTTTTCGTTCTCCAGGGAAAGAGGAATGTATGGTGTAACCTTTACATTGAAACTGGCACAATTAATTTATACTACCTCTGTTTTTATTTAGTTGCAACGTTTTGACTTTCACGCTTGCCAATGTACAATTTCAAATCGTTTTATCTCTAATTGTATGTAAGTAAAAATTATAAAAATTTGATATTATGAAAGCTTACATCGAAACAAATCAAACAAGACCCACATGACTATATTTTGTTTAACATATAAATCAATAAATGTGGTCAAATAAGAGAACATGAATAGTGCAATTTGTCAAACGTTGCAACTAAAAAAGAACGGAGGTAGTACATACTTCACTTGTCTTTTTTCAACCTAGACCTTTAGAGTGTTTGTTATTTGGTCATTAGGTCATATCTGTCCCCGAGACAGTGGAATGTGAAGCTATTTCTCAAAGGAGATAATTAAGAAAATGTTTTATGTTTATATGTGTCAGCGCTGGGATCTCAAAATGCTGATCTTTTACCTAATGTCTGAATTGATGATTTTAGTTATTCCTTTTCCTTAATTTTCCTCTTTATTTAATACATTGAATTTAAATGTGTATTACTTGTTCATCATATGCAAGTTTATGAATCAGTTTGCAATTTCTATCTTTAAGCCTCCCCCACCAGGTGGTATACGCCTACACGGCTATATGCCGAAGGTTTTTTGGGATTATCTTTTCTTTGGAGATATAGTATCGTTTTCAATGTTATGGATGGTTAAATAATATATCTATTGTCAGTTATGATTTCTCAGTTAACTCTCCCTCTGCCACTGTAAACTCACTTATTAACCTTTCTGCAATATAAGGCTACTGGCTACATGTTAGAATCAGTAACTGCATGATGGATTATTATAGTTAACTTATTTGATTAACCGACAGAGGAATTTGTTTTGCAGTGTTGATTCTTTACGAGGATAAAGTTTCTGTATTTGCTACTGGCCTTGGAATGGATGGAAGTGACGAGAATTCGATAGTGAAGTGGTATTTTCAGTTTCTCCTTTTGTAAAGCATGTTTTTAATGGCTTTAGTTTGTGGCTATAATTACTAAAAAAAATTTCTTCTTTTGCTCTATTTTCTCCTACATGGTTCATATTTCTTATGCTAGTTTCTTGGGTGGTTGTTTATTTTCTTAATTTATCAGTGGGAAAATGGGTGATTCAGTTAACTTCCAAAAAACTTGCGATTGGCGAAAAACCTCCATATCTAACGGTAGTGGCAAAAGTTTTATCCAACATAGTAGCAACCATATGTAGAGAGAGACTCACAGTTCTGCAGTAGACAAAGCTGTCTTTGGAAATAATATAAAGCCATTAAAAACCATGCTTTACCAGAATGTCATTGACATAAAAGATTTACCAGAATGAAATATCATGGAGTTGATAAAAACAACTGAGCAAATATTTATTGATTCTTTGTGATTCAGGATCTTGCTGGGACCTGTCATGTACTCGTGTTACTCATCTGCAGACATTTCTTGGTTAGTTTTAAGGAGATGTTGATCACACTATAGTGACTGTACATGATTCGAACAAGCCTGGCAGGTTAGATACTTTACGATTCAAACACTTTCCAGGCTTTGATGATTCTCTATGATATACTTTTTAATCTGGGAAGACGTGTCATTCTGTCTATTACTCTTCCTTTTAGAGGACATCATTTTGTTGATTAGACTATCGAGATCAACATGTACAAAACATGATACCATTTCTGATCTCCGAGCCTCAGAACAGCTGAATTTGAAAGATATATGCTTCTCAATCAGTTTCTGATGCTGTAAAGCCTGTGACAAGCAGGAAGAGGTCTGCATTGCGAGACTCAGAGGTATAATAAACAGGGGATACCAGATCTTGTGTTTGTTCTATATTGGAGTTAATTGATTCAACTGTGTACTAAATATGCGGAGAAATCTGAGCAGTGTCCACCCCTTGCTCAATTTAACTGCATTATTGTCTGTATAGGTTACTGTTCCGTATGTTGAGGAGTGTGATTTTGCATCTCCCATCCAAACTCAAAATATGGAGCATGGACCTCAATCGTCAGATGGGAAATTCGCATCTGGGAATTTGTCCACTTCTATTGAGTCAAAGTTGCCAAAGAAGCAGGTAGAGTAAGAAAACATAAATATCTTGGTTCGTTTTGAAGTTATCTCGACATTATATGGATGAACGTATGTATTCTAAAATCTCTAATTACAGTATGAAATATTTACTTCTTTTTCTTGTGTTCAAGGCTTCAGGCTGACCTTACACAAACTCCAAACAAGCAGTCTGATCCAAGTTACAGGCTTTATGGTGACATTTTCAATTCTCCAGCAGGGATGATCCCTTTTGCTGATACTTGTACACCTGACCGGTGCAATATTTGTAGGAGGGAGGACCTGGCTCAGAGGACTTTGAGGTAGAATTAACTGCAAGAGTTGTGCAATATGTACCATTATGGTTCAGCTGTTAAAGATCAAGAAGAGTGCTTGAAATTGTGTGTTCTGCGCGAAATTGGAAAAGACTTGACACAACTACAAGGTTGGCTTTTTCTACTTTTTTGTCCCTGAAAATTTAAGAAATCATACAATTCTCACAACCATAGGATCTACTTCTGATCATAGGCATCATGTATCCGTACGTATATACTGGATTTGATGGAAGCCTGTTCGGCAACAACTTTTACCTTTATTCATAGAATTATTGTCTATGGTCGTGCTTTGTAATTATTCCCATTCATTTTTACCTTCAATGGAACTACTGCCAGTATCTCATGTCAGATTGCTTGTCTCAGAACGAGGTGGTGCTGGAAAAAAAGAAGAGAATGTTGATTCAGCAGCTTCCGTATATGGCATTGTTTTCAGGAAATTGATTATTAGAGTATCGGCACCCTGAGTTCATGGACGATGTGGTTGGCCTAGTTGCCCTTCTTGCAACAGCTTCCACACCTACGCTTGGTAATATTTTATATTTTTTTAGGTAGACATGATTGATCAAGAAGTATCTTATCTCTTATAACTTATGCCCTTAGTTATGTATTCAAATTCAGTTTATTGGCCGAGTATTTGGGGGAATGTCAAACAATAGCCATCGTTTGTCAGTCTAGTATTGCATTGACAACTTCTGGGAAGTATGGAGACATCCTAATGTCCTTAGGAGGTGAATCGGGAAAATGCATCAAAAATCGTCAACTAATTATATTTTGAAGATTTAAGGTAAGTCATATTATTGAGTTTAAGATGCAAACTCTCTAGAATTTCATGCAAAGCCACTAGCAAACATGGTTGATAGAGCATATGGTGGTGGCATTATGGAAAGTGATCCTCAAAGAAGACTGGCCTTACTTACAAAACAATTCCACTTGGGTTTTTTTCCGGTTATGCTGTTAATATGATGTGAACCATCTCCAAATTAGGACATGTGCGGGTCATGGCCTTCGTAAAACCCTTTCTCATCGACTCTTTGGAGAATTTTAAGTGTATGATATGAAAGAACAAGTGAAACATACTCCGTGAATGCATAACAAGAGATGGTGCAGTATCTCTGGATGGACTAAACATGAGAGAAGAGGAATTGTTTCCCTAGGATCATCTGAGTATGACACACTTTTCATTTCAGAATAGACTAGTGCTACATAAATTGAGGTGACTCTGATTCATTTTCCTTCTTTTTCCAGGAAAGTGAGCGCGGTGCATTTTCCTACTATCGCTCAAGATTGTGGATTGGTTGTCTCTTCGAGGGAGGTCATAATGAGATTGAGAAAAAGAAATTGGAGTTATGCTTAGTGGAGAAAGTAATCGTGCATGCAAATGAAAAAAGCTCTTTTCTGAGAACAGGCAGTACTGTTATCACACAATCATCCAAGAGAAGTCCTATGGCTCTCATGATCTTTCTGACGCAACAAATAGAGTAAAAGTTGGATGAAAAGATTAGCTGATGTAAACATCAACGCCACTCAAAGAACAAAGCATAGATTACAGTAGAAATTATATTTTTCAAAAGTTCTTTCTACGGGGCTGGTGCCTGGTAAGTAGTTAAATACTCTCTTTTCACTTCTTTATTTCACGGTTGAAAAGTTCAATACATTTTCCTATTAAATCTATCAAGTATTTGTTCGCTGCTTAATTCATTGCTATATATATTCATTATTGCAATTACTTTACACTGTAGTATAACTGCATTATCAAACATTAAAGGGTTCTAATTTGATTGTAATTTCTGGCATGTTTCATTCAGTTTTAAGGTTTCCAATTCAGCTTTGGTCCTTATATTATTATTTCAGATTGAATTAGGGATTTTAGCTTATCAATTGTTTAACTTGTCAACCATTTTCGGAAAATTAAACTTCTTCACACTAATTGAGATAGTCTGCCTTAATGATGTTGCTTCATTTAAAAGATCAACCTCATTATCTTGTGAGTCATCAATGTTACTACTCAGAAGTTGTAGTTAGGATTATGATTTATGACTAACTCAAGTTGAGCCTTAGCCTAGTGAAAAGTCTTGGACTAGCTTGTTAAGGTCCGTCTTAATCGTAGGGCTGGGCTTAGCTCGGACTCAAGGTGGATTTTGGTGATACTTCTTACCTGGCTCCATTCCATGTGGCGAGTCCCATTTTGACTTTGTGGCCTATTTCGGAAATGTAGTATTGGAGGAACAATGTGAGAAGAAGTGCATTAGAAACTGTGAAAGTGGGAGTAGAGGGACTTAATTTGGGACACAAAAGAACACGGGACCCTTAAAAATGAGATGGAAGAGATTTATTAAATGAACAAGAAGTTAAAGTTTTTAATTATACATTGAAATCTTGAATAGACTAGGCTACAACTATGTTATAAGCCTTAGACAAAATGCTGCATGAATGTACTATCACAGCATGTAGTCGGCCTTAGAAGGCAACCTTGAAAAGAAGTTGACTGGTGCTAGAGGAAACTTGATGATGCGGAGCCATGGGTGCCTCAGGAGGTAAAAGCCGAGTACAGCGGCAATTACTCTGAATTCTATGTAATACAGTAGTAGAGAAGTACAAATACAGAGAGGCAGAAATAACGCAGTTCCTCTGGGATCTGTCCAAGTAAGTAAGGACTGCAACCTTTCACATACAGAAGCCCAGTCCTCTAGTTCAGCCTGGAATCTACTTGCTTTACTCCTTAAATGATCATATCTCACCTTGACTGTATAAGTTGGTTGGGAGGTGGGGAACGTATCAAACTCCTCATCTAGATCATTGAGGTCATCGATATCACCAAGAGACGAGTGAGAGTCGATATGAGGTTGGTGCCAAACACGCCTATATCTGTAGTTCCAGATGCTAATCAAGAAGAGTGAGAAAAAAATTGTGGATGGTAATACCTTAGGGTAGAACAAAAGAGTTGTGAGAAGAATGTGGATGAAAATAGTTAGAGAAGGCCTCTCCCACTTATATATCTGATCAAACCATCTCAAAAAGTTCTTGACTTTGAGAAAATTAGCTTTGCTCTTTCTGGAACTCCATGTAGTTGAGTCTACATCTAGCAGGTAGTCAACCACCTCTTTCCTTAATGGCGGCTCTGCCTTACCAAGTCGGTTTGATATAATGTCAACGGCTGAATCTCTTAAGTAGTCAAGATGCTGTACTTTGATTGGATAAATGTAGTGCATTTTAGGGAGCACAGGTCTTGAATAAAGTTGCATCATGTTTATCCATGATGTGCAAGTGAACCGTACAACCAATTCAATTTCACCCATCTTCTTCACCCCCGAAGAATGCAACACTAGAAGTGGATACCTATACCTGTTAATTTGTCCAGATTCAAGACTAGAAACACGAATTTTGACCTTTCCCATTTTAGAGTCATTTTCTCCACCATAACTATGAATGTGGTAATCATCAAACACAGCGATTGTGATCATTGTATATGGATCAAATACTTCCCATCGATGCTGCTCATTCCACTTTGGATTAGAGTTGTCAGTGATAGTACGTGTTCGAAACCATTTCACTCCATATTTGGCTACACAATAACTGTCGGTTCTTCCTCTGTCATCTTTTGTTTTCATTGGCACCAGCCCATGAGCACTTATGACTCCCAGTTCCAAGACTCCGATTGCTGGAGTCCACAATTGCTTTCCTGTTGGTTTAAAATCAGTGCAAAGCTTTGTTGCTTCACTTAAGACATGGTATCCACCCTCCAAACAAATCCTTAGATGGATCCTGCCATAATATCTTCTCTGCCTTCCATACTCGTCAGCAATGGCATCCACTGAAAGAGAATACCACCTACTAGCCACTGGCTTATGGTCGAACCTTCTTTCAACTGCTTGTACAGGAATCGTACACCTTGCAAGGGTTTCATATCTACCCAATCCCCCTACGTCTTCCACTGTCAGAACCAACTGTTCTGCAATTGGTTCAGCAACTACGAACAACAAATCCTCATTCCAGAAAGGATTGATGCTCTCACTATTGCTGGTCCTGGTTCTGCAAGTTTGATTCCCGAGCACTGCCAACACACGCACATTCGAGAATCTGCCGCTGTCACTTGGTACCAGGTCCTGAGCTTGAATGACATTAACCCTAACATACCAAAGCTTTGGGAGAATATACTCACAAGACATCGTTGCAGCATCAGAATGCCAAGCTTGTTGGAAAAATTTATCAGCTTGATTACCCATCCAAATAGCTAATAATAGTTCTCCTTCAGTGGCATCCTCACCTACTGTGCCATCCAGGCTATACCACTGTGGTGCCAAGGGGTTTTGTCGGTCACATTTGGGGATTTGGTTGAGATCAAAGGCAAGTGACTTGCCAATGATATCATTATCTCCCAACGCAGTCTTATCTTTGATTACAACTTCTGCAATTGGGGCTTGAACTTGATCCTTTGAAAAAGTAAAAACTTGGTCCCATTTAGGATTGACCTCCTTCTCGACATCTCTAGTAGTTACTTTGTAGTCTCCTAGTTTCACTTCCACATAAGGGTTGCAACTGCCAGTGTTTGCATCTTTGGTTGGCAAATTGACGGCCTTGACAACGTGAACAAATATGTAGTTCATTTTTTCCACAAGGTGGTAAGAGGACATCTCGTCATGTCCTGGCAGCTTTCTTCTGGCACCTATTTGTGGTCTGGTTTCCTTAAGAAGAAACTCTTCTTGTTTGGTGGCTGACGCCATGGATGAAATATCTTTGTTTTTCAGTAACGTCTGAGAGAGGAATGCATAGGAGTTAAGTTGATTCAATATTCAGAACTTTATCTACAAGCTGGGAGAAACTTCCTGACCTTGATAAACATTTTTAGGGGGCGGCCATAGAAGTTTCCTGCTTTTGTAGTTGTTTACTGATATTGCACCTTTAAGCTAAGGTGCTAGTTCTATCCTTACTAGATGCATGTGGACCAGAAAGCAGTCTCCTGAAAAGGTTTGACCAATCTGACATATATTGCTCTATTGGTAAACATATTAGAAGTCTCAGAAATTACATAAAAAATTTATCTTGTTAATTATACTAATAAGAAGAGCAAAAATTGTAAAAAGTTACCCTCTTTTTGTTGACAAACTAAGATTTCTGTCACTAACCTCTCGTTAATTTGGTCAAACCTTTTGGGCTATGATCTAGTGACAAGATTATGAAAAGAAGAGAAGCACATGTTCTTCAATAAACAAAGGTCACTTTGGCTATGTTCAGTTCACCTTATTTTTGCTTATTTCAGATCCAATCAGATCAGATCAGATCAGAAAAAATAAATTCAGATCAGATCAGATCAGATCTGTCAGTTTTTAAACTCATTTTTACTATTAAATATCTTTCATTACATATTAGTAAAAATTATAATAATTGAATATTAATAAAGTACTCATTGAGACGAATCAAACAAGATCCCACATGACTATGCTTTTTCTTTTATATTGAGAGAAATCTAAAAGATAAGATCTTGTATTCAGATCAGTTCAGAAAAAATAAGTTCAGATCAGATCAGATCAGAAAAAATAAGTTCAGATCAGATCAGATAAGTTAGATCAGAAAATTTCAGGTAAACTAAACATAGCCAAAGGGAAGTAAGAATAATTGTCTCAAATTAAATAATCTGTGGTGGTGCCTGATGAGTGATGCCTTCCCCACTCCACCCCTCCTAAAAAAGTAAAAAAAGTACAAAAGAGACTACAGCTTCCTACAGGCAAGTGGTTGAAGTATTAGAGTTTTGCTTTGGATAACAAATGAGATCAGAAATTCCAAAACCATTAGTGGATTTTTCCTTGAGGTGCAAATACGTGCTTGAAATGAAATACTTTCTCATAGAAAGTATAAGCTATTGTCTGTAAAAAAAAATAATTCACAATGAAGCTACACCAAATTCTGGGCTGCTTGGTGCTTGTTATATGCACTTTTTGTGGGATGTCCAAATTCCACTGTATTATGTCTATTTGCAGTGGCAGATTGGGAAAAAATTTAATGGGAGTGCCATAATTGCTTTGCTGAAAAGCTGAAAGTTTCTTTATGGGAACCTGTGGGAATGAATGGGGTTTGAGTGTGTTTTGAAAAAGGAAAATGCATTGGGCTATACAGCCAGGTTTTAAGCATTTCATTTGAAATGTTGGATTTGGCCAAATAACATGTTTGGATAATCCAAACATTTGGATTTGGAATTGACCCAATTCCAATCTATTTAGCGTAAGTCCATATTTGAGAACTTGAAATCCAATATCAAAACTTGTCATTTGAAATCCCAAATGCACGTCGCTCATTCTCTTTCTTCGTGCTCTGTCTCTCCTTTCCTCAAACTTTCTCATGTCAAGCTTTCTCTCTTCTCAAGCTTTCTCATGGTAAGATCCTTGATCAAATCTTCTACTTTGCGCTGAATCCCAAAAAGTATATGCTTAAGAATCGAAATGATGAATTCATAATTTTTGTTTTTTTCCAAACAGATGATTTGGAATTGAATGTGAGTATTTGAAATGTAGAATTTGAAATGTGTCATTTGAAATTAATTCCTTCTATCCAAATGCTATCTTAGTCTAATTTACTTGTCGGTTTTATAGTAATACCAGAGATGGAACACAGCATGCCAGTTAGGCTGTTTGAGGGTTTTAAATTGTAATGGTGGTGATTGTGGCAATATTTGTGCATTGATGTAGCATACTTTATTTCAGTGTCGTGTAATCATTGACCTGGCACATGTCATTTTAATAGCAGCCTTTTCCACTCGCTTTGGACCTATTGATATGTAGTACTCCCTCTGTCTTTTTTTATTTGCTACAAGCACTTTATCACAAAGACCAAGGAAAAGGGTGGGGATCACTGTACAGTGGGTGTGCAGTGGGTGTTTTGAAGAAAAGTAATTGTGGTTAATTAAGTTGTGAAAAAGCAGATTAGAAGGCAAAAAAAAGAGTTGGCCCACATTTTTTTTAAGGAAGGCGCCATTATATAGAAAGAGGGATTTCATTTCCCTCCAAAATTTTTATACAAGCAATACAACTAAACTATTCTGTTACAATTATACAACCAAAGGGAACAAAAATTTTCCCTCCAAAATTTTAAAGGTAGATTACATAACAGGTATTGAAATTTTACCCAAAAATTCGAACTTAAGGGGGAATTGAATTTTCCCCCTAAAAACATGAAAAAAATCCTAACAAATTGTGGACTATATATACACAACCACTTTTACACTTGCATTTATTATTTTCACCACTTCCATCAACATAACCAAACAGACCAACCAGCAGTCAGCCACCACCACCATCAAAGACACCAACCAGCAGCTTAAACCACCATAAAAACCACCCAGCAGTAGCCATTTCCTTGGGGGGGGGGGTTTGGGTAGATTAACTCTCAGAGCAAAATCATCATAGAGTTTTATACAAGCCATTTCTGATTTCATAGCTTCACTTGAGGAAAGTGTGGAAGCTTTCTCAGCTTGAACATGTCTGGCATCCATAGCTTAGCTATGGCCCCCCTAGACAGTTCTACTGATAACACTTCAACACCATCCCCATCAGCTCTTAATTCACCACCAACTTACCCAATTTTGATCTGAATGACCCACTGCCAGAACCAGAACCAGAACCAGAACCACAACCATTACCAGACTTACAAGTTCAACCACAACAAGAGGCCTTTGATCTTAACAGAGCACCAGCAACATCAAGTGAAGAAGAAGAAAATAACTTCTCAGCAATGGAACATGGGAATGATGAAGAAGAGTTGGTGGCTGAATGGTTAGATGATGATTCAGATGTACACGTCTCAGAATATGATTGGACAGATAGTGAATCAGAGGAAGAACATGAAGAACATGAAGAACATGAAGAACAGCAACAGCCAGAAATAGTGGTCAACAGCACACATTTTTTGCACAACAACTCAAGATGTCATGTTGCAAACAGGCTACAACAAGTAGCTTACACAAAATTTAATGGCATATTCACTATACCTCAAGGGGCTATCAAAAAAATTGCCATTGAATTGAATACTTCAAGGTGGACAATTGGAAGAATATGGAAGAAGTTAAGACAACAACTTCAAGAAGATGCAAGAATAGATGTGAATCACAGAAAAACAGGGAGGGTAGGAAGAAAAAGAATTCAATTAGATCCTCAAAGGTTAATGGCAATTCCTCTAAGAAAGAGGACTACTATAAGAGCAACAGCAGCATCCCTAGGCATACACAGGTCTACATTGCACAGATTGGTGAAAAGGGGAGCAATCAAAAAACACACTAATGCCATAAAACCACACCTGACTCCAGCACATAAAATTGCAAGGGTTTTGTGGTGTTTGGGTTCTATCATACCAAACACTATCCAAACAATACCAAAATTCAGCAACATGTATAATTTGGTGCATGTGGATGAGAAATGGTTTTGCATGAGCAAAATTTCTCAAAGGTACTACCTAGCTCCTGGTGAAACAGAGCCATATAGAAGATGCAAAAGCAAGAGGTTCATTGTCAAAGTGATGTTCATAGCTGCACTAGCAAGGCCACACATAGCACTAAGTGGAGAGGTCAGTTTTGATGGGAAGATAGGAATCTTCCCATTCATAGAAGAGGTGGCAGCAAAGAGGTCAAGTTGTAACAGAGATGCTGGGGTGATTGAAACCAAAGCTCAATTAAGCATCACAAAAAGATGCATAAGGGAGAAACTCATAAATCACATACTGCCATCTATAAGAAACAAGTGGCCAGATAATGGATGCAAGCAAATATGGATTGTCCAAGACAATGCAAGGCCACACATAGCAAGTACTGATGAGCAGTTCATGTTGGAAGCACAAAAAGATGGTTTTGATATCAGATTAATCAATCAGCCAGCACAGTCACCAGATATGAATGTGTTAGATCTTGGTTTTTTTAATGCAATTCAAACCTTAAAAGATCAAATAGCACCTAGGAGTGTGAAACAGTTGGTGAAGGCAGTGAACAAGGCATTTGACAACTATGATCCTAAGCTATGCAATCACATTTGGTTAACTCTACAACAAGTGATGAAGGAGACTCTAATAGTTAAGGGTAACAACAATTACCACATACCACATATGGGGAAGAAATCACTTGAGAGGAGGGGTGAGTTACCAACAAGTATTGTCATTAGCCCACAATTAGTAGAAGAGAGCAGAAAATGGGCAGAAGAAGGTCATCTTGAAGATGATCAAGAAGAAGCAAACTATGGGGATGAAGATTCAGATGATGGTATTGGGATAATATAAAGCAAAAACAGCAAGCAATGGGCATTTGAAGGCCAATTTTTTGGGCATTAGAGTGCAAGAACATTTTGTAAGTAAAATACAACATATATAGGTTGTTAAACATTTTGTATATGTAGTTAAAAACATTTTGTACTAAATCTTACATTTATAATATGTAAACATGTTGGGTTATGTTAAGTTAAAAAAATAAAACACTTGATATATCATCCATAAAAAAACAGTTAGTAAAAATAAAAGTTCAAGTTTAGTTAGGTTTACAAAAACTGTAGTGCAAAAAACGTTAGTAAAAATAAAAGTTCATGTAGGTTAAGAACAAAAAACAGGGTATCATTGTATCAAACAAATGATCGAGAAAAAAAGAAAATCAAATTGAACATTGTTTCACAAAAACTTCAATTAGATTTCATTTTTTTCTCGATCATATTTAAGACAAAATGATAATGAAGGCCAATTTCAATAAAACACAGATCAAGGCATGATTTAAGTTCCTCTCAGGGAGTCCCCACTCATCCATATTACTCAACACATGCTATTAAAACAGAGGAAAAGTTGAAAAGAAGAGCACAAAAAATTGGTGGCAACATGAGTATACTGGTCTTAAAAGGCATAATGTCCTTAGTATAAATCATCTGACCTCATTCATCATTGAGGAACATAGTGCACCTCTCATGTAAACTTTGTATATGTCATTAAAACTAAATTGGACAGCCAAACAAAAACCAAAATATAACACAAATGCCTCATCAATTCTTTATACTACAATTCTATTCATTTTACCACTGATTAAATGCAAAATGGAGTAACAATTTGGATGTAACATCCTATTTCATCATAGAGGATCACACCAACACACACACAAATAAAGGCAAATGAACATATATTAACAAATCAAGGCAAAATATCATATAAACAGAACTAATCAAGGGTAAAATGCACAAGTTTTAACAAATCAAGGCAAACAATCATATAAACAGATCAATTCAAGGATTAAATGAACATGTTTTAACAAATCAAGGCAAAATATCATATAAACAGATCAATTCAAGGATTAAATGAACATATTTTAACAAATCAAGGCAAAATATCATATAAACAGAACAATTCAAGGATTAAATGCACAAGTTTTAACAAATCAAGGCAAACTATCATATAAACAGAACAAGTTATGGCTTCAATGAACAAGTTTTAACAAATCAAGGCAAAATATCATATAAACAGAACAACTCAAGGATTAAATGAACATGTTTTAACAGATCAAGTGAAAATATCATATAAACAGACCTAATGAAGGCTAAAATGAACAGTTATATACAGATCAAGCAAAATATCATATAAACAGAACAACTCAAGGCTTAAATAACATGTTTTAACAGATCAAGTGAAAATATCATATAAACAGACCTAATGAAGGCTAAAATCAACATATATTACAGATCAAGGCAAAATATCATATAAACAGAACAACTCAAGGCTTAAATTAACATGTTTTAACAGATCAAGTGAAAATATCATATAAACAGACCTAATGAAGGCTAAAATGAACATACATATACAGATCAAGGCAAAATATCATATAAACAGAACAACTCAAGGCTTAAATTAACATGTTTTAACAGATCAAGTGAAAATATCACATAAACAGAACAACTCAAGGCAAAATAAACAGAAATTAAACAAATCAAGGCAAAATAAACAGAAATTAAACAAATCAAGGCAAAATAAACAAGTTTATAAACAGATCGAGGCATAAACAACATGCGTATAAACAAATCGAGGCTAAAACATGAAAAAAACACAAAAACCTAAACATGCAATCTAATCAAACGCAACCCCACAGGCAAAGCAAGTTAAAAAAACTTCCTAAAATTTTAAAAACAAAGATTTAAGTTAAGGAGTGGACCGATCTGAGTCAAAATTTGAAAGGGGACTCTCCGAAACCATTTCGAGATGGTTTTTATACCAAGAGAGGTAAGCTCGCCATGATTTAAAGCCTTCCGGAGGTGGATCTTCCAATTTTTCAGGTTTTTTGCCCTCAAATACACCACCAAATTGAAGATCTGGTGGTTTTCTTGAAGGCGCGCCACAAGACCAACAAAACGAACCAAAATCCAACGATTTTTTTGCAACCCTAGAATTTTTAGCCTCCGCATCTAACTCGTCCATCAAATCAAAGAGCCGTTTCTTTGATTTTGGAGTAAACTCATCCATGAAATACCCAAAATCACTCAAAATACCGAAGAAACAGGGACTCGTTTCTGAAATCACTCCAAAATGACAAAATCTAGGTTTATAATGATCGCAGAAAAGAGTAGATAATTAATCTACTGTTTTTTTCAACAATTTTGGAGTAAAAAACCCTAGATCTGAGGGTTTGAAGAAGAAGAAGAGAGAGGAAAGTGACAGTCAGAAGGAGAGAGAGAGTCAGAAGGAGAGAGAAGAAAATGACAGAAGTTATGACATTAGGGTTTTGGAGGGAGTAGTTATAGGGGGGTTGGGGTAGGGTTAAATGGAGGGAGTGGGGTAATAAATTGAGTTAGGTGGGTTGGGTAGGTTTAGGGAATTTGATTAAGTGGGCTAATTTTTTGGGCTGAACTTTTGGATGTTTGTTTTATTATCATTTGTAGTAATGTTGGCAAATGTAGCAAATAAATTGAGACACCTCTAAATGGCAAAATGTAGCAAATAAAAAAAGACGGAGGGAGTAGCTCTTTAGTCCTCTATGGCTGAAAAATCATTACATAGCTGCCAATAGACAATTTGTTTGTGAAAATGTATGTATAACCAAAAACGGACCGCACTTAAAATCGGGTCAAGTTCTAATTGTTCAATCTGACTACGTAGTAATAAGATCAGCTAAGCCCTATTTGGCTACTCCAGGAGCAACAGTTCATGGCCATTATGGGGAAATCATTTATGAAGGGGATACATTAGTTACATTTATATATGAAAAATCGCGGTCTGGTGACATAACGCAAGGTCTTCCAAAAGTGGAACAAGTCTTAGAAGTTCGTTCGATTAATTCAATATCGATGAATCTAAAAAAGAGGATTGATGGTTGGAACGAACGTATAACAAGAATTCTTGGAATTCCTTGGGGATTCTTCATTGGGGCTGAGCTAACTATAGCGCAAAGCTGTATCTCTTTGATTGACAAGATCCAAAAGGTATATCGATCCTAGGGGGTGCAGATCCATAATAGGCATATAGAAATTATTGTACGTCAAATAACATCAAAAGTCTTGGTTTCAGAAGATGGAATGTCTAATGTTTTTTTGCGCAGAGAACTAATTGGTTTGTTTTGAGCGTTCATGTATCGCTGAGATTCAAACCCACACTCATTCATGTGAACATTTTTATGGATAAGGTTATCTTATTAGTGATATTCACAATAGCTTTAATATATATTATGTGACACAAGAAACAAGAAAGATGATAGAGACCGATAGGAAGAAGGTGGACCCATGTGACCATAAGAGAGATAAAATAAAATAAGGTAAAACGAAAATGTTAAGCTTATTGTGAAACATTTATATCGAGTGGATGTTTAAGATTATTGAGAAGCACAAAAGAAGGTGCTGATCAAGGCCTCAACCAAACCAAAAAAATAAAATGAGGAAGACCAAACCAGCAGTTATCCTGAGAAATTCTGGAAAGAATGAAGCAGTAGTGATGTCTAG
The DNA here is from genome assembly GCF_026745355.1 of Beta vulgaris subsp. vulgaris. Classification (NCBI taxonomy): domain Eukaryota; kingdom Viridiplantae; phylum Streptophyta; class Magnoliopsida; order Caryophyllales; family Amaranthaceae; genus Beta; species Beta vulgaris. The sequence continues at coordinate 7,644,816 of NC_079204.1, forward strand.
TTCACTTAAAAATCAGTACCTTGGGGCTTGGCTCAAGGAACTGTTGTGGTATGTACCATAACCTCCAGCAGTCCTTTATAGCAGCGCAGAGAATATCTTCTAGCTCCAGTATTGTTTGTTGTCATATGCTATCATGCTCACTGAAAGTAAATTAGATGCTTCATTTCTTGTGGAAATGTTTTTAATTTCATACAGGACCGAATCTCAATTGCTCCAATTACCGGCATAGCTCCTTCATCCACATTCCAGTCTTCCAGTTCATTTAGTTTCCAGAGTTTTAACAAATGGAGTTTTTGAAAGCTTGGAGAACGACACATCATGGTCTTTCCAGTATAAGATTCAGAGAGCAAAGCAAGGATTCTTAAGTTTGGAAGCATTCCCAATACCGGCATTGGATCTTGTTCTAACTTGGACAGAGACAAGGTAATTTCCAAAAGGCTTTCTGGAAGTGTGGTGAGCAAACTAGCATGTGTAGATTGACTAAATTCTATCTTTCCGATTAAATAAAGGCTAGTAAGATTTGTAAGACCTGAAAGATGCTCAAGATAGATGCTAGATGGTTGGATCATTTGATCAATCAACCTCAATTTCAAGGATTCAAGGTGAGGCATTTTCACAATCCACTCTTCTAGTGCCTTCTGTTTGGAAGCTGTCATTTGACATGTTAATGCCAGTTTTCTGAGGCTCTTCAGTCTATCGAAGCCATCTTTGACTAGACTCTGATCATCTATATACCCACCCCACAATGTTTGGAGATCGGTTAGCGAGATCGGTGTCCCACTGGAGGGAGAAGGTAATTCTGTACGGTAATCCTGACTCAGGTACAAGTGTCTCAACTCCTTTAACTTCCAAATGGAACGTGGAACAGTGCTTATGCAAGTGTGCTTCAAGTCCAACGTGAGAAGTTTGTGCAAGCAGCCAACTGATGTAGGCAGGACATATAAATAAGTCCTCCTTAGTCCTAAATATTTAAGTTGGCTAAGTTCTTTTAGCACAGTATCAGGTACAATGGGGCGGAAAACACCTTCAAGATCCATTATTCTCAAGCTCTTGAAGCCTCCCATCTTGACATTTCTGTGAAGAAAGTTTCTGATGTGCTCTCCTGGCTCAGGCCCTTCTCGTGGATCAAAGGATAGAAATGAACGCATATGCTTGTAACTAGTTGCCAAAGAATTACTTTGTTGGTTTCCACCAGCAGCTCTAACAGCAGAGGTAGCACCATTAATTTCTGGAAGATGAGAGAGCCTACGTATATCAATCACATTACTTCTGCTGTGATGAAAAAAATGACTTGCCTGGGCTTTTGGTAGCAATATGTCTCTGATAGCGTGTTGCAGGCGACATGTCTTAGCATTACCGTTTGGCTTCTTCTTCAAAACCTGTATGACTGTTCGCTGTTCCAGATCAATGAAGTACTTCATTGCTGTAACTTCTAGAGGAATCTCATCATTGGACCCTTCCGAGTGCACAAGTCCCTCAGCAAGCCAAAGTGCAATCAATCGTCTAGCAGGAATTTCATAGTTTTCATCAAAAAGGAGAAAATAGTACAAGCATTTCTTCAGATTAGATGGCAACGCATCCGCAGCTACATGCTTGATAGAACCTTCTTTTCGAAGCTCTTGCAGTAGCTTACTCCAGCAATCCGCAGTTCTTACTTCCCTAGAGAGTATACTTGCAGTTTCTGATATTGTCAGTGGCAAGCCCTTGCAACTTTCTACTATGTCCCTTCCCAGTTGCATCAACTCTTGGGGGACATCTCCAAGTCTAGCACAAAACAGCTTCCAGCTCTCTTCTGGAGTTAGCAACTCGACTTGATAAATTAGCCCTCTTAAGCTAGCTTCCAATGCAACCTCTCTAACCTGGGTGGTAATGATAACTGCACCAGCACATGTGATTGGCAACACTTCTTGTAGTAGTCTCCATACTTCAGGTGTTGGCACATTATCCAGTACTATGAGGTAACGCTCACTGCTACTCAAAGCCAATAGTATACTCTGCTCCAGGTCTCCTTTGTCGTTTCCCTGCAACACTTGTTTGCCTATGCTCTGTAAAACTTCTTTAGGCTCCAAATCTTGTTGTACAGTAACCCAAGCACGACAAGTGAAATGACTAGATATCATGGCATTTTTATATACCATGGATGCAAGGGTCGTCTTGCCAACTCCTTTCACGCCCAAAATAGAAATTGTAGAAGCACGATGACGGTACTCGGAGAGAAGGTAACTTACCAAAATTTGCACACTTTCATCACACCCGACAACACTATCTTCATTCCGTAGTTGAATCCCAAATGACAAGTCTGCAACTGCTGTTATGCCTAGCTCTTGAGCACGTGTAACGAGTTCAGGAATTTGGACTTCTATTGACCTTAAAAGTTTGATGAGTCTCTTGTGATCCCTGACATTTCTCATGAATGGCACAAACCTCCTGAGATGACCTCTTTTTATTGGCTGTTCTCGTTTTATTATGTAATCCTCAATGTGGGTTTTTGCAGACAAAACAACTTCTTTCATCTTTCCCATCAACACTTTCACCTCCTCCACATTTGAGCTTCTTTGTGCTTCTGACCCTTTCAGTATAGCTTGTAAAGCTCTTAAACCCGGCTCAAGTGATCTAAATAGATCCTCAAATCCCTCTATTAATGGAGATTCCTCATAGATCATATCTGCAACTTTTGGGAGCATTTCAGTCAGATCAACCTCATTTCCAGTTTGAGTTTGAGTTTGAGTTGCCATACTGCAAAATATCCTGCCTACTTTCTTTCTCTTTCACCAATGAGGCAAAAGAAGACACAAAGTTAACTGGCACGATAAAAGATTTAGGTGTTGGAAAAATGATGAATTGTAGAACATGCTGCTGCCCTACGTTACTCCGACACCCTATTCAACCTCGCGTGTCGCGTGTCGACTCGACACGACGCGCGACACGCCTGGAAATGGGCGTCGATAACCGTATCGGAAAAGTGTCGGAAATTGGACACCCATTTGACAAAACTAAGAAAGAAACACAGAGAAAAGGGTGAAAAATTACCTACTTTGTTGAAATTGTAAACCCTAGATCTGCTAATTGAGGTCGAATTACACGAAATTTTCTCATAATTTGTTAGGGCTTTTACTCAGGAGATCAAGTCGTGATGGGCAAATCAAAGAAGAACGGTTCGCACTTTGCACTTTCGCAGGCTGCCATTGTTGCACAGTGAGAACTGAGAAGAGAAAGAAGAACGAAGGGTGGTAGAGAAAGAAGAGACTGAAAATTGGAATAAAATACTCACGTGGATTGTTAGCTGTATACCACCCCTCTTTCTTTTCTTTTCTTTTCTTTTTTTTACTTTTTTTACTGCCTTTACTATTCCCTTTTGACTTTTCAACTTCCAATATATTTTTTTTCTTTTTTCAAATCAAAGACCAAGTAAGCACATTATAGTACTAGTTCTTTTCTTTATAATTTTCTAAATATATTAGTATTGATTTTATTTTAGTATTGATTTTATTTTTATTAAAATATTTTTCCGACACTTTCAATCATTGACGTGTCTAGTATATTGGTCAAGACACTCTATTGACCGTGTCGGAGTATCAGCCTAATTTTCGGAGTAGGGTGTCGGATCCTCCGATCTCTACTTGGATACGACACCCGTATCCGTGTTGGAGTAACATGGCTGCTGCCTCTCTTTTTCTCTTCTTTTGGATCTTTTTTTTAACTACTCCCACAAAGTTTAGTGGTGGCTTTATTTTATTATTAATATATTGCTACTGCCTACTTGTTCAGTAGGGTTAGGTAGGGCTGGCAAAAATTGACCCAACCTGATAACCCAACCTGAAATTGACCTGAAAATTCCGGGTTTGGGTTGAGATTTTCGACCTGAAAAAAAATTGGGTCGACCCAACCCGACCTGAAAATATAATGGGTTAGGTTCAGGTTGACCTTTTGAACCTGAAAGTAACCCGAAATGACCTGATTTAAAAATAACTTATATTATGTTAGTTTAGCCCTTAGCCGGTTATGTTACAATATTTGGCCAAGCCCAACTCACTTCAACATGAAAATTCTGGCTTTGAAACTTGAAACTTAAACATGTTACATGTACAATACCTTTCTGAATTAAGTTGCCAGTTTTTTTTATCATTGGATATTTAGATTTTTATTTCAGGTCATTTTGGGTTGATTTCGGGTCAACCCGAAAAATATAAGGTCGGATTTGGGTTGAGGTTTTCGACCTGAAATATAAATCAGGTCGGGTTTGGGTCAAGGGTAAGAGACCTGAAATATTAATCAGGTCAACCTGAAATCGACCCAACCCGACCTGATTGCCAGCCCTAGGGTTAGGTAAGAGTAACACTCAACAAACAGTGTTATTCATATTTGAAGTTCAAATTGTTTAGGTGTCGATTTCATATTTGTTGTGACTATGCTTTGGAACCACAAGATAGCTGGTGCTCTTTTTTTCTTAAATATTTTTCTAAACCTTGTGTGTGCCAACATGAAACCCCTCTAAATCTAATAGTCCTATAGTAATAAACTGAAAGAAATCAGATGCTATTTTACTTCCTACCATAAAAGAAAATCAGAATGCTCATCACCTGGTCTGCCAATCAGAAAAAGAAGTAATAAAGCAGGCCAGTTGGCCGGGGATTTGTTGTGACTCCACACTCCAAGCTTTGCCTCTAGATCTTGTTTTGATTCAAGGGGTATCCTTGATTGAACTACAGATTAGACTGGGAAATAGAATATCTGAGTATATATTGAAAAATGGTACAGATTCTCCCAAGAACTTGGCCCAAGCTCTGGAACCGATGGGAAGTCCATGCGATGAGGCTGTGGAATGAATGGGAGATTCGGGCTCTGGTTCTTATAAGCCTTTGCTTGCAGTTAATACTTATTTGGTTAGGCAAGCAGAGGAAGCGTGACCGACGAAAGCGGATAAGGTATACCCTTTGGCTTGCTTACTTATCTGCTGATTGGGTTGCTACTGTTGCTCTTGGCAGTCTGTCTAACGCTAACCAACAAGGTGATGACACAGTCAATTCCAGCAACATACTGAAAGCATTGTGGGCACCGATTCTTCTCTTGCACCTTGGCGGCCCCGACACTATTACTGCTTATTCCATGGAAGACAATGCATTATGGTTGCGACACTTGCTGGGACTGTTAGTCCAGGTATTAGTAGCATTTTACATCTTTGTTAAGTCTCTAAGACTCACACAGCTCAACTATGTCGCTATCCCAATGTTTGTCTCTGGAATCATCAAATATGGAGAGAGGACCTGGGCTTTGAGGTCTGCAAGCAGTGACCACTTCAGGGACTCATTACTTCCACGTCCAGATCCAGGCCCCAATTATGCTAAATTCATGGAAGAGTATGTTTTGAGAGAAGCTGAAGGGTATAACATCCAATGGACGAAAATGAAGGATCCCAAGGTGGTAATCCGTAGCTTAGTGACTGATGGTGCTAAAGACTGCCATATTGAAGCAGCTTCTACTCCCAGAAGAGCTTATGAGTACTTCCAGATATACAAGTGCCTCTTTGCTGACCTCATCCTTGGCTTTCAAGAACTTGAGATGAGCAAATCATTTTTCCTACACGGTGATTGGAAAAAGGCTTTTAGTGTCATTGAAATGGAGCTTGCTTTTGTCTTTGATTCGTTTTACACAAAATCTGCCATACACTACACTAGATGGGGTCGCATATTGCGGTCTCTCACTCTCTTATCCACTTTTGCCACATTAGCAGCCTATTACTTCTCACAAAAGCACCAGTATTCTCGAGTTGATGTGATCATTACTTACATTTTGCTGGTTGGAGCTGTTTCTCTTGAGATTCTTGGTATGATTGGGTGGCTTTGCTCGGATTGGGCCTTGATATGGTTGGATCATCATGAGAAGATTCCAGTTAAGCAAATCTATAAGGCCATCTCATTCCTGAAACTTTTCGGTAGTGAGAGTAAGTGGTCTAACCAGATGATGCAGTACAATCTGATCAGCTCTTGTTTTGAAGTGGAGTCAACTAAATCATGCCTATTTTTGCCCTGCTATATCTATCATAAATTCAAACTGAAGACAGAAGCAGAGCCAACTGAAAGAGTTCCAGACCTGCTGAAGAAGTACATATTCGAACAACTTCTTGAGCATACATCAGACTCCAAGGAAGATAGGACATTTTGTACTTCCAGAGGTTCATGGGTATTGGACAGGTATCAATCACAAGATCTTAACTGGAGTGTCGAGAAAGAATTTGATCAAAGCATTCTTCTTTGGCATATTGCCACTGATTTATGCTATCACAGAGATGAAAACTTGGAACCTCAGTCAGTTGCCTATGTTGTATGTCATGTGAGCAAACTATTATCAAATTATATATTGTACCTACTTGTGAAACAGCCATTTATGTTGCCAAATGGAATAGGGAAAATCAGATTTCAGGATACCTTTGCAGAGGCAAAGGATTTTATTCAGGAAAGATCCATAGAGGATGCAAATACAGCTCGGCAAAGGTTGCTTAACATAAAAACTATCATACTGCCAGGTGATGTCAAAGGAGATAGAAGCAAGTCAGTCTTGTTTGACGCTTGTCGCCTGGCAAAATATTTACAAAATAGAGAGCGGAAATGGCAGATTATAGTTGGTGTATGGGTGGAAATGCTGGTGTATGCTGCAAGCCAATGCAGGTCGAATCACCATGCTCAACAGCTAGCTCAAGGAGGGGAGCTTTTAACTCATGTATGGCTTCTGCTAGCACATGTGGGGTTAAGTGAACATTTCCGTATATCAGAAGGTCATGCTCGAGTCGTGTTAGATGTGAGATGAAATGTGTACTTCGAAGAGGTTGTTAATTGTTATACCTGTAGAATCTGCTGCACTTCATATGGATATATATTTATTGTCAACTCTGGAAAGGATTGCTGCCGGCAATGTCATTCTTTGTTGTTAGTCCCGATCATATGAGATTGAGATCTTATCGAGAATTATTATTCAGTAAAAGCAGCAAAATGACAATTGATCTAGTTATATTATCTTAAAGCTATACTGGTCTTACATCTTGTTCCTAGGTAGCAATTAGATTGAAAATTTGTAAAGAAATAATGGTAAAGAAATTTTTAGTAATTACATGATGCTTTTCTTTGACGAAGATGACAGCCAGAACTAATGGAGCATATTGACTCCTAAATGCATCATACGTAGGTATATATGGCATAATCATGAGCGCGAAGCCTCTGAAATGCCAAGATGGCCCCTTGACATCATGTAGTGGAGAGTGGAGAATCAACCATCAAGGTCTCTCACACCATTTAATAAAAAGTTCATGCAGCAGGTGAAGTTCATAATAGGAGTACAACAATTTTGGGTCAAAATTTCAGGTAAGTGGTAGGAGCAATAGTAGCAAAAACAACAAAATCAGTTGATTGAGCATGTTTTGGATTTCAGAGATTTCAATAAGATGCTTAGAGTTGGTTGGTTCATGGTTGTCAACTTGTTGTACTAGAGCTTCAAGTTCAATCAGGAGTATCAGAGAAGGTGATTGAGCAGGGTGTTTCTAGTTTGTTGTTATTTTCATTTTCATCTTGTGGCAGTTGATTTGAGCATGCCACTCTATTTTTCACCATGGAGACCATGCACTCTAATGTGTTCTGTAGTATCTCTTGTGTTTCTGATCCTCCTCTATCAGCTTCTTGACTTATATTCTCCAAATGTGCAGAGTCTGCAATCTGCAACACTTGGTCAGGCCATGCTGCGTTATGCATACATATGGAGGTTGATGTCTTATTTGAACATTTTGTAAGTGGGGTTTTTTTTTTACTGTCATGAGCTCAAGCAGTAGGATTACATAACTGTAAAACTATAAATTGGAAAATATTGGGATCCTATTGCTTACCTATTTGATTAAGTAAGAAAATACAGCCTCTTGCAGATACCAAATCTTTATCAAAGTTTAACGAACAAGAAAGAGGAAACTGAAGCTGAAGGTGGCAGAGGTGAAGCTATAGGTGATCCAATATTCTGAATGATTCTCTTTGATAAAGATGAAATACAACCACGGCAATGTGAAAATACTGTAAGAGCTCTTACACGCGGATATTATTGTTTTTTTTTTGTTACAATCACATATAGAGCAAGTCTAGAAAGCCAAAATGGGTGCTTGTATTTTGATTTTGATTTTGATTTGGATCGCCCAATTTGTAGCACTAGCTCAACAGTATTTACAGAAGTAACAAATACAGTGTGCAGTTGATTTGGCATTCTTAGATTTCCCTGCCTCTTGCCCTGTTATGTCTCCGTCTCGGATTGAGAAGGATTTCTCTAGCTTGCTGTAACTCCCTTATGGCAACACTTATTTCCATTCGTTTGCTTGGGAATTGATTAGAGCATGCCACTCCAATCTTCACAACAGAGATCATGCACTCATCTCTTTTTTGAAGTGTTGCCTGGTTTATTGGTTCATTGTTGTCTGGCTCTTCATTTTCAGGCTCTAGAAGTGTTGTCTCTACAATTTGCAACACTTTGTCTGGCAATGCTCCCTTTGCATACATATGGAGGTTGAAGTCTTCCTTGAACATATTGTCTGTAGGTCTCTTTCTTGTCATAAGCTCCAACAACAAGATTCCGAAACTGTAGAGATCAGCTTCAGGGGAAACTTCACCTCCCAACCCGTACTCTAAAGAGAAAGAAGTTTCATCAAAATTTGAGAATAACAGTAGAATATTTTTGCCTACATATACATGCTTGTAATATATTTTCAAAAGTAGATAGGTATATTAGGGAGGTAATGGTTATAATGATCTAAGCTAGTAATAGAAATGTCCAGGAGCTTCAGCTTACACTAGAATGTACTTAGAATTGTAATGATCTCATGAAGAGAATTCTATGTCCAGAAAATATTGCAAGAAATATAATTATAATTTAGTTCAAGTTATTAAGATCTCATTTAGTGAAACAATTATATTCTTGAAACAAAATCAATTACCTGGAGCAACATAGCCAACTGTTCCCCTGATTCCAATTGAGCTGCTTTGATTTGGATGTAGGGGTTGGTTAAGAACCTTTGCTAACCCAAAATCAGCTACATGTGCCACCATGTCGTGATCAATCAAAATGTTGCTTGGTTTAAGGTCGCAATGCACAATCGAGCTCTCACATTCACAATGGAGATAGTTGAGTGCATGAGCAACATCAATGGCTATATCCAACCTTTGGAGAAGGCTAAGATTTCCACATTCGTGTAACCATCTATCAAGACTTCCATTGGGCATGAACTCATAGACAAGAGCTTTAAAATCATTTCTTTGGAAATCTGTACTTGAGCAAGCTGTTAGTATCCCAACCAGATTACGATGACGAATGTTCTTCAATGCCTCACACTCAGCCATGAAACTCTTAGACCCACCTCGTTTTTGCAAGTTGAGTACTTTGACAGCAACCGTCTTTCCATCTAGGGTGCCCTTAAACACAGACCCAAAAGAACCAGAACCAAGTAAATTTTCATGACAGAACCCATCAGTTGCTTTGAGTAGCATGTCGTAGGAAACTTTCAAGTATGGTTCCTTCACTAGTTCGTCTGACGAAGCCAACTTTGTTTTCCTATTATGACGAGTGAAGTACAACCATATCCATGTAACCATGGCCAATACTGCAAGAAATGCACTAGTTACTATAATTGCCAACTTGAGAGCACGCGAAACTCTTCTTTTCTTCCTTTCATTCTCCACACATGTTGGTAGATGTAGCTCAGGAATTCCTCCACAAAGCCTGTTATTTCCAATAAGACCTCGGCCTATCGCACTCGCATTTGCAAAAACTCCTTTTGTTGGAACTCTTCCCTCAAAATTGTTGTAAGATAAGTTGAGGTATATCAAGTGAAGCGAAGAGAAATATTCTGGAAACTGGCCAGAAAGATTATTTTGGGAGAGATCAACTTCTGTAAGGCTTTTTAAAGAGGTAAATGATGGAGGAATCGGACCATGGAAGACATTATCTGCCATGTACAATTTTTGAAGAGCAGTTAAACTGCTAAAGACAGTTGGGATTGTCCCAAAAAACTTATTTTTTGATACATCAAAATATTCTATATTTATTTGCCTACCAATCTCCATAGGCAAGGACCCTTCTAATTGATTTTGAGCCAAATGAAATTCAACAAAGTGAGTTTTTGCAAAGAGCTCATTGGGTAAGGATCCATTGAATCGATTTCGAGATAAGTACAAGTATAACAAGTTTGCACAATCACCAAGGCTTGCAGGTATTTGTCCCTGAAATTGGTTATTATCTAAACTAAGCTTGCTCAAGTATGATAAATTTCCAAGTGAAGCAGGGATTTCACCTGATAGTTTGTTAGAGTTAACAAATAACCTCTCTAAGTTTTGAAGCTTCCCAATATCTTGAGGAATAGTTCCTATGAGTTCACTTCTACCCATGCCTATAAACCTAAGGTTAATAAGATTAGTTATACCTATAGGAATTTCTCCACTTATTGGATTTTGGTCAATACCAAACCATGTTAAATCAGTGGAAAGATTAGCTATAACTTGTGGTAATATCCCTGTAAAGTAATTACTTTGCAAGTCCAAAACTTCTAATGTGCTACAATTAACAAGAGAACTAATGAAGTTTATGTCACCTACAAGATTATTATCAGAAAGACTTAAGATTTGTAAGTTATAAAGGTTTCCAAAATCAAGTGGCACAGTGCCTGTGAAGTTGTTTGATGATAACTCAATCACTTGAAGACTTGTAAGGTTTGTTAGTGAGATTGGAAGTGATCCTGAAAAATAGTTATTAGAAAGTTGCAGAAAGCGTAATACAGGAAGAGTGAAGGCTATATTTGCTGGAATACTTCCATGTAGTTGGTTGAAAGACAACTCTAAATCCATAAGGGAGGAAAGGTTAAAGATAGACGAAGGAATCGTACCAGTAAGTATATTTGATGAGAGTCCGAGCCAAGATAGGTTCGTCATCCTAGAAATGGTGTCAGGAATAGTTCCGGAGAATTCATTGAAACGACCATCTATGAGTTCTAGTGATGTAAGGTTGGCTATAACGTCGAAGAGAGGTCCACTAAAATGATTGGAGTACATCCATAGCCATTTAAGGTTAATCAATGATCCAAACTCTGTAGGAAGTTTTCCATGTAGATTGTTGTAAGGCATAGAAATGAGTTGGAGATTGATGCAACCAGATATGTTGGATGGTATTTCTCCTGTAAGGGAATTGTTGAAAAGATATAGTGATTCTAGCCTGAATAGACGGCCAATCTCAGGAGGAATATGGCCATATAGGCTATTATTTGTAAGGCGTATAATTCTTAAGAAACTGAGGTTTCCAATGAAGGGAGATATGGTTCCTGCTAAACCTTTAGTGTGCAGATCTAACACAGTTACTCTGTTGTGTGTAAGTCCGCAAGTAATTCCTTCCCAGTTACAATGGTGAATAGAGCGATTCCATGAGCTTAAAACGCCGCGACGATCAATTAGCTGAGTCTTGATAGCCCATAATGCTGCACGATCAGTTTCGTTACCTTGATTTTCAGTGCTATTAAGGGTAGTAGTTGCTTTAACTTGTTGGGTTATAAGAAGAGTAAAAAAGAGGGAAAGAGCTGTTGGTATGAAAGATAGATTGTGTTGCTTCATTTTGTATGGGTTGTTTTTGTGTACATTATCTGGTTTTTTGAGGTGGTTCACTGGTCAGTTAATAACACAATCAAAATATGCAATGTATGATTTGTTCTGGAAACTGAATAAAAGATAGTACATTGGGTAATTAAGTCATTATTGGTGGCTGTAAAAAGAAAGTCTTTATTGACTTCAACTGGTTGAATTATAAAAAATGTAAAGGAAAGAAGGAACGGGGTGCTGATATGAAAGAGGGTATGGGGCTTCATTATGGTGTGCTCGTTTTGGTTTCTTTTTTGGCTCAAGTATCTAGAAAAGTTGTTCTAAAATATCAATATAAGCAAGAGGATAATATTATATCAATAATTGATGGATCCCCCCTCAAAAAAATTAAAATAATTGATGGATCCAATCGGTAAGAAGAAACATAGTGTAATCCGCGCAAAAATATATATATACTTCATCCGTTTCATAATACTTGCTACACTTTTCATTGTGATAAGTTTCACATTACTTGCTACACTTTTTTTTAGGCAATAAATTCTCTCTGTCTCTCTCTTCTCACACGGGTCCCTTTTCTTTTTACTCTCTACCTCTCTCTTTTCCAAAAATTGCCTAGGAGTCCGTGAATTGAAAATTATAACGAATAATATGAAACGGAGGAAGTAATAAAACAAGAAAGTACGTGTTTTTACACAAAATTGTTAGTAATCCTACAGGTTGTTAAAGGGAAAAAAGCATGTATACCAGTAATACTACTGCTTACTACTTCTGTGTTTATGTGAACTGTTAACTACTAATGTGTTTATGTTAAGTAGTTCATGCAGTAGTACTTTACTTTTGTGATTGATTTCATTTAGATTATCATAATGTAGCTTCTATCTACATGCGTCTTTGTCTCCTTCAAACTGTTTTATTGATCTCAAGATATATTATTGAGTTGTTGCTATTTGGTTAAAAAACTAATACATCTTTCTGCATCGACTTAGGAACTGTATCCTAGTAGCTAGTGGCTGCCTGATGCCTGTTCTAGTGTCACATAAAGGGTCTTTTATGTCACCTCATTTTCAGTGCTTATAAGAAAATAAATTTAGATAAGTTTCATTCAGCAAAAATAAAGTCGGTCATATTTATAAAATAAGGTCTACTAGCTTCCGATAAAATGTCTAATAAATTTAGATAAGTCTACATAAATTTAGAAGTAATAAAAATAAGTTGAAAAGAACTGACCCAAATTTTATTTGTTTGCATATTGGGATATTTTATTTGAACATCGAAAGTGTGGGTGTAATGAGTTTATTTTTATTTGTATATTGGCCTATTGAGTATTGATTTTTGTGCTTGTCTATAAGATTTTTTTTTTTTTTTCGTGGCACCCCATTCTCTAATAATTAGGGGACCCTCATAAACTGATCGAATTTGGATGTGAGTGGGGTTGAGTGGTCAAATTGGACGTTGATCTTCTTTGTTTACGGAAGATTCATAACAGAGTCTGTGGGCGGAAGAGATTGTGATTACGACCTGTTTTCTCACGTATATTCAGACTTGGGTTGCTAAATTATTTACTACTCGATAAAACAATTAAAAGAAATAAAGAATATAAATTTGTATGACAAATAGTATTTCAATTAAAATTAAATATAAATGTCTATTAGGTGTTTCAGAGATGGTTAACAGTGCTGGCCAATTCAGCCCATCCAGCATCTCGGACCGTGTGGGTTGAGCCCGCGAAATACCTGGTCTAGCCCAACTCGAACCGTGAAATTGGAGCGTGGGTCGTGGGTCAGTTTTTTGAGCTCAGCCCATGAAAGCCCACTACTAAAACCGTCCAGTCCGATCCACGAAATTGGTCCTGTCCAGCCCATGAACTGGACCAGCCTAGCCCAAGTAATTATTCAACTAAATTGTGTAAATATTAATCAAATTGTATATATTTTTAATCAAATTCAAAAATAATGAAATTATTCATTAATATTAATAATTGTATATGTTTTAATTAATTTTAAAGGTTTTATGTAACAATAATAAATGATTATATAACTTTGGAAAAAAAAATTCTCATGCCGGCCCACAAGGCCCACAAACCGCCAAAACCGTTTCCCAAACTGTGAAAATGGGTAATAGGCCGGCGTGGGCCAAGATTTTTCAGTCCGTGGATTATTCCACCCTAACCGTGAATTTCACGGTCCGGTTCTGGACCTTGAAATCTCATCCCGGCCCACTAGGATCCACGGACCAGCCCGCACCAGTAGCCATCTCTAGTGTATTTTATTACTCACAAGACGTAGTCAAAAGATAACAGAGATGTCAGTAAGTTTTTTTCTTATAGCAGCTCAGAATTTTGAATTTTTACTTCCTCCGTTTTTTTTACATGTTACACTTTCTATTTTATGAAGTTTCAAATTAGATGTTACACTTTTATTTTGAGTAATAACTCTTCTCTATCTCTCCCCTATCACATGTTCACATGAGACTCTTTTGTTTTATTTCTTTCTCTCTATCTCTCTCTACTCCAAAAATTGTCTAGAAGTTCGTGAATTGAAAAGTGTAATATAGAAAAAAAATGGAGGAAGTATGAGATTACAAAGGAGCCGGAGACCGTAGAGAGTGATGAAGAAAATGATGTTAGTTGTTATTCTACAACTCAAGTAGGCCGAAGCGTGCAATGAAAAGGAGGTTAATTTTTCAACACCCTTGAAGTAAACAAACAAGTTGAAGGACTTATAGAAAAGAGATGAAAGAAATTAGATAAAGGCGATTACTTAGTTGCTTCCTTTCACAATGCTTTAACCAATTTCAGCAAGATTTTAGACATATCCAATGTGAACCTTGTGAACACTGAACATGACTAGTACGTGGTCAAAAGCTGAAGAAATGGAGCAAAACTCGGATGAAAAAGCTAACAAGAAGATTACCGTTTTTGGAAACCTTGAAAGTGGCAAGTATTTTGGAAACTGAAATATATAAGCTTATAGTTTTTGTCAATTGCTTTTGATGAATCTTAAGAAGTAATATGTCCTTGATCACGTTGGAAAAAGTAATTAGAACATTAATACTTAGTGCAACATTTTAACTTTTGCATTATTCGTACATATTATTTTGATGTTAGGATTATAAAAGATACCGTTGTAAAATATAAGATATGATAAGATATTAGGAATAGGTTGTTATTCCTAATATCTCTAGACTGAGGTTGTATATATATACATTGATGAGATGAATGAAAAGACGGACGAGAAATTAACCTAAACTTAACATGGTATCAAGAGCCAGAGTTTGAAAAATCTCTCATCCCTAAACCTGACAAACCGAACGAACGAAGAAAAAAAAAAATAATTTCCCACCTCACAATCTGAAAAACCGAAGCTTTCATCCTTGAATTCCACCGGAATTTTTTTTCCAGAACCCTCGACATCCAGCCTTCACCATTGATTCCCCTCTACGCACCTACTCACGTGGTGTTCGACGAGTTATCATGACGGAAAACACCGAACCCTCTATCCCTAAACCTGATCATGCCTATTTTTTAGGCTCTAATGATAATCCTGGCACTTTAATTACCCCTATACAATTGAAAGATGATAACTTTGATGAATGGGCACGCGCGATACGCATGTCTTTGAATGCGAAACGCAAACTGGGTTTTCTCGAAGGCACGATTGCCAAACCTACCACACCGGACAAATTGGCTGACTGGAGCACGGTACACTCTATGCTTGTATCGTGGTTATTAAACACTATTTCTCCAAATATTCGAAATAGTGTTTCGTTTTATGAAACGGCTCATGAATTATGGGCTCATCTGAAAGAACGTTACTGTGTTTCTAATGGCACCCGAATCTGTCAATTAAAATCTCAGATTAGTGATTGTAAGCAGCAATCGATGGAGTCTTTGGCGGATTATTTTGGACGTTTAACTCGTCTGTGGGACGAATTATCTTCCCAGGAGGTGGCGCCTACTTGTTCTCGGGGTGGCGCCCAATGTGAAGTTGTGAGATTTCTTGAGCAGCAGCGTTCCGACGATCGTCTGCATCGTTTTCTGTTAGGGCGTGATGATTGTTATGGCCCCTTGCGTTCGAATCTTTTAGCGCAAGCCCCCCTTCCCACTGTGGCTCGCGCGTATCAGATCGTGGCTCAAGAGGAGCGTTTGCGGGGCACTCGGTCTTCCTCCCAACCCTCGCCGAGTGATGCCCTGGCTTTCAAGGTCGATAGCCGGTCGAAATCCCGGACTCCCAGTGATTCGGTTACGTGTTCGAATTGTCATCTGGAGGGACATGATCTAGCGGGTTGTTTTGAGTTAATAGGTTATCCCGAGTGGTGGGGGGACCGTCCTCGTGGCAGGCGTGGCGGGGTGGTGAACAGAGGCGGCCGGGCTGGTCGCGGCCGTGGAGGCCGAGGCGCGCCACCAGCACGCGCCAACAAAACCGTGGCTGCCGGAGGTGGCGCCACCGACAAACCCAGTGGCGGGGCTTCTATGCCCCGCGATCCTGCAGGTGCCGGCCTTGCAGGGATTTCCTCAGATCAATGGCAGAATTTACTTGATTTACTGAACTTGCCTAAACCGAAGGATCGTCTGACGGGTGAGTGTTTATGGATTATTGATACGGGTGCTACACATCATGTCACAGGGCAATTTTCGCAGTTGTGTACGTCCAGAAAAATTACGGGATGTCCAGTAGGGTTGCCAGATGGTAGTTCTGCACAGGCTACTCATGAAGGAGAAGTGGTGTTCCGGGAAATTTTAAACTTCATAATGTTTTATTTGTTCCTAATCTTGATTGTAATTTGATTTCCATTCCGCAGTTAGTTGAATCTGACAACTGCATTGTTCAGTTCACTAAATCATTATGTGTTTTACAGGACCGCAGGACGAGGACGCTGATTGGAGCGGGTGAGCGGGAAGATGGACTTTTCTTTTTCCGGGGTGTTCCTACTGTGAAGATACATGCTGTAGATGGGCTGGCATCGATTGATATCTGGCATAAGCGATTGGGTCATCCTTCGGAGAAAGTTTTGAGGCATCTACCCTGTGTGAGTCCTTCCAGTAGTAGTAGTTGCAATAAAGATGGGTGCGATGTGTGTTTTCGTGCTCATCAACCTAGAACTTGTTTTCCTAGGAGTACTAGTAGGGCTAGTAGGATGTTTGAACTAATTCATTCCATATCAAAAACGGATTAAACTGGTAAATAAGAGTATGAATTAAGTCCCTTAGAGAAGGCTAATGGAAGGCTTGACATCCAGACCCCATGAAAAGCTTGGTTTTGTGACCCAGCAAATAAGAAACTCAACAATAAGAAAATTCCAAGGACCACCATTATCTTCATTGCATCACTTGATTGCGTTTGCCGAGTCATATTCAAGAATAATGTATTGGTGCCAAATGCGATTGCCGCTCATGGAGATTTTGATGCCTTGGTGGATGGCAAAAATTTTAGCTGAATGAATTTCAACGGGAGGTATAGGACTTTATGTTTGAAGTTGTAGCTCAACAATTAGACTGAGTGTTGATCTTTGAGGTTATCTTTTAATCTAAGAAATTGAGTTTTTGTTATGATATGATGTGAGTACCTTCTATTTTAGCAATAAATCTATTCATTACTATTCCTTTGGGATTACAGTGAACCAAATAAAGAAACAAAGTGGCTTAAATTTAATTTATTCCTCTACTTTTATTAGTTTTTGCCCTTTCCATTTCTAAAGTTGAACAAAATAAGGACAATGTTTTTTTCTATCTTTAAGAGTTCATAAAATTTGTGACATTGACATTTCGTCCAAACGTTTTGGGACCTTTTGACTTACTTCACTATATTCTTTAAGATTGTTTATTGCCTCTTAATTCTAGCAGAGGTGATCATGGATTGGACCACGCCTAAAAAATTGCCCATTGGTCAGGCCGGGCAAAATTTCAGGCCGAAATTTCGTGCCCAAAGCTCATTATTTCGGGCCAAAATCGGGTTTGGCCAAAAAATAGACTAAAAAGTCATTTTTGACCTGCCCAAAGCTGAGCTCAAAGCAAAAAATATCGGGTCGGGCCGGACTTGCCCGAACCCGCCCGAAAATCGGGCCGAGCCGATTTGATCGGGTCTAAATTTTTGGGAGCTTTGGACTTACTTCACTATAATCTTTAAGATTTGTTTATTCCCTTTCAATTTCAGGATTCACTCCCTTGTAAATTTAAACCAAAAGTATCATAAATTATCATCAATAAGTACCAAACATATAAGTATTAAGTACTTGAAAACACACGAGTTCAATTAAATTAACTAAAAATAGAAACTTGACATTGAGTATTTGAAATTACATTTGCAAAGTACATATATAGATGGAAAATCATTACATACATGATAGATGTATAAGAATCAACCTTATAAACAACTATGTCCTAGCGTATATTTCTATGACACAAGAAGTGACAAAATACTTCTCTTTGATCTACTTAATCAAATATGTTGAATAGTTGCGACAGAAGGAGTCTTGTACACAATCATTTTATTTGAAAGCTGGGAGCTAGTGAGGCATGGTCACTCAATTACCCTTTTCCGGGATATATAGGGCTAGAATCACCACCATGTTCCTGTCCAGCCGAATATGGGGCTGCAAAACAATATTATTTTAGTGTTAAGTTATGTATATTATCAACATTATATTGAGTGCTTGGGGAAGAAAAAAGGAGAAAGAAAGGTCACCTGACTGTTGAACGGAATCGTAGTTATCATCTGAGTTCTGACCCGAAACCTCAATCGATATCAGAAGAGCCATGGCAACCACGAAGCAAAACAAAAAAGCCACCTTTGAGAAAGAGTATCCCATTTTTAACAAGTTAAGCTAATGAACTTTTGTTTGGAATTTGGATGAGAAAGGCTAAGGGTGGGAATTAACTCTATTTATAGCCTCATATTTTAAAATATTGGACCCCGACTACTTTATTATTATTATTATTATTACTACTGAGGCCTTTATAGTTCTTCTGAGAACACCTAAAACTTGATATTTTCTCTCAAATTCTTTTGCACGTAGTCGTTCTGGGTGGATGATTATTTTATGATGTTTTCTATCAACTTTTTATTTTTTGAAGTGAAAAAGTTAGGTAATTTTTATCGTCATAGTAATACGTACTTTATCATTTGAATAGTTTTACCCTAGCTAGGAGGGAGTAAAATAGGAATATTTTGAGTCTCATGATGTATAAGGGGATGGAAACACCCTCTATCAACTTAGTCAAGGTCGTTGTCTCCCTTTCTAAATAAAGTGCACACATTTGTGAGAAAAAAAAGATGAGTTGGTGAGAGTTTTAGTGGGATGTGAGGTGTAAGGAGGAAAGGAGAGAGAAAGAAAAAATCCAAAGACCAATTAAGACCAACCCACCCATTATACATGCTCTAAGGGATGGGGTGGTGGTTGGGTGGTTGGAGTTAGGGTATTAGATTAGGGGTTAGGGTTAGGATTAGAGTTAGGTTTGGGTTAGTTAATTAGGTTTAGAGGGGAGATTGGGGGTTAATGACTAACGGAAGTCTAACACCGTTAGTTAAAAGGATAATTTGGTGTATTTTTTGAAAAGTAGAGGGTATATGATGAATTTCAAAAGTTGAAAGGATATATGATGTAAAAAGAACTTGTTAGGGGTATATGGTGAAAAAACCGTTATTATTATTATCCTCCCTAATATCTATTTTTGTATAAGAATAACTTACACAATTGCGGTAGGATTATTAAAATGACTAATCGTGATTTTAAACTTGTTCTTTCAGTTTTTCTCTTAATTACTTAATGCAAGACATGTTTTAAGGTAGAAATCAATTAAATTTCTTCATATATATTTAAGTCACATTATTTATCAATTTAGCTATTGTACACATATCAAATCTTCTAGACAACTGACCTCACGATTAATAAACATATGACCGCACGCATAAAAAACTAGGAAACTATTTTAAGACATCAATAACCTATAACCCCTTCAATTTATATATACAACACAAGTGACTGTAACCCTCATAAATAATTCCAAAAATAATATAAGTAATCTCTATTATATTGATCAATATTTCCTAAGATAATAATGCCAACAAAGGACAAAAATAACCCTAAAAATTATCGATAACCCCTACTATTATAATAAGTAAATCCCAACAACTATAAATAACCTCAAAATATAATAATTAACACTATATATCTTGGCCATTTTCTCCGCAATTTCCATTTTTTTTATAGAATAAAGACCCATACTCTGATGACGACTAAGACTTAGCCATTTCTCCGCAATTTCCATTTATTTATAGTAGCACAAAGACCCATACTGTGATGACGACGACGACCATGATGATAGTATCATACTAACAAAGTGAGCATATATTCTAAAATTGGGACGCGCTGAATCTTTTGATTTAATTTGTATTGATAGTAACATGTACTAGACCACAATTGTAGACTTTGTTCTTGGACTGATATATGATTACAATTTTCAAGCCTACTACTACTTTTTGATTGCGCTCCAATGAGGAAGATTTTTGCTTAGGAGCTAGACTTGGACTACAATTGTAAAAGATCAGCAGGAGAATGAGAAAGTCCCTACATATTTTTAATCGCGGGGGATATAAATAATAGGAATTCTAGAAGGGCTATTAAAAGTGATTAAATTTTGTTTTAATTATAAACCACTTTTACTATGTTTAGTATTCCCTCCGTTTTTTTTAAATGTAACATTGGACTTTTCACATTTGTCGAGACACAACTTTGACCGATAATATTTCCAATTGTATAAAAGTAAAAATTATAAAAAATATATATTTGGAAAGTGTATACCGTGACGAATCAAACAAGATCCCACATGACTATATTTTTTCTTATGTATAAATAACAATTAGTCGTCAAAGTGTATTGGATGAATAGTGCCCAAAGTCAATATGTTACATCTAAAAAAACGGAGGGAGTATTAATTTACCAATTTTATTAGTATCAAGTGTTTTAGTAGAAATGGCACAAATTCCCTGGTGAGAGTCTAATTATAGTATGCCTCATGTTCCATTTCCTTCTCTAATCACAATTTTTATAAGTAATCTCTATTATATTGATCAATGTTGCGAATTCGATCAAAATAACCGGTCAAACGCAATTCTCCTATATATTAGTCTTTACTATGTTTTTAAGCTTGGAAAGTTGATTTCTCAGTTGGATTTGGTATAGTTTATGTATTATTTAAACTAGTTAAAGTGTCTTGCAACTCAATCAGTTTCAAATAAACTTTCAGTTTTAATTGAAGTCTTAGTTGATAAATTTATAGTATTATTTAGGGGTTAGTTTTTGTGGTTCTTGTTTCTGTCTAGAAATTAAGGGTTCTAACTCCTTTGCTTAGGGAATACCGGGTCAGATTTGAATGTCTTGAGTCTAAAGTCCGTACGCCGGAATCCTGCAAAAGTAATGGTTAGACTGCCCCGGGGTTGTTCCGGGATCGCCTCTCCGACGCTCAAGTCAGTGATCAAGCTTAGAGAGATAAAGTCTAGAGAGAGATGCTCTGGTTTGTTAGGTAAGAATTCAATACCTTCTCATTGATGAGGGGTTGAGTATTTATAGTGCTGGGGATATCCCAACTGTAGGCCAGCTGGAAAGCACTGACAGCTGGGAGGCATTGTTACAGGTGGGGCCCACTGGAGGTTTAAGGCTTTATTGGGCTGGATTATCCTTGGTAAGCCCAACCCAGGAAATAAGCCCAAACAATTAGCCCCACGCCAGGAATGGGAAACATCGAGGCCTTGCTGAAGTGTCTCCCGTTCGTGGCGGAATCTAGACAGTTTTGAACCCAGGCCGACCTGCTTCTTAGGCAGGAAAACAGGGCACGTGCCGACCCAGTCTCCTCAAGGAGGAGGGGTGGCTCGAGTGCCGACCCGATCTCCTCAAGGAAAGGGGTGGCTTGAGTGCCGACCCGGTCTCCTCGAGGAGAAGGATGGCTTGAGTGCTGACCCGGTCTCCTCGAAGAGAGGGGTGGCTTGAGCGCCGACCCGATCCCCTCAAGGAGAAGGGTGGCTTGAGTGCCGACCCGGTCTCCTTGAGAGAAGGATGGCTTGAGGCGACCCGGTCTCCTCAAGAGAGGGGTGGCTTGAGTGCCACCCGATCCCTCAAGGAGAAGGGTGGCTTGAGGCCGACCCGGTCTCTCAAGGAGAGGGGTGGCTGAGTGCCAACACCGGATCTCTCAGGAGAAGGGTGGCTTGAGTGCCGACCCGGTCTCCTCGAGGAGAGGGGTGGCTCGAGTTCGACCCGGTATCTCAGGGAGAGGTGGCTCGAGTACCGACCCGGTATCCTCAGGGAGAGGGGTGGCATGAATGCCGACCCAATCTCGTCGAGAAATGTAGGGGTGTGATTAGTTTACGGCTCGGGCTAGGGACCAATGAGCCCCATGCTTGTCCGAGCCGGTGTCCTCATTTGCTAAGTCAATCAAGGAGGGCCTCTTTAGGCCGAGTCGGTTGGACGCGGCTCGGATGAGGGGCCAACGAGCCCCATGCTAGTCCGAGCCGGTACCTACACTCGCTAAGTCAATCTGGGACTTGGGAGACTTACTCAACCAAGGAGGAGTGCCTCCAAGGGCCGAGCTAGTTGGACGCGGCTCGGATGAGGGCCAATGAGCCCCATGCTTGTCCGAGCCGGTGCCTGCTCTCGCTAAGTCAATCTGGGACTTAGGAGACTTACTCAACCAAGGAGGGGTGCCTCCACGGGCCGAGCTAGTTGGACGCGGCTCGGATGAGGGCCAATGAGCCCCATGCTTGTCCGAGCCGGTGCCTGCTCTCGCTAAGTCAATCTGGGACTTAGGAGACTTACTCAACCAAGGAGGAGTGCCTCCAAGGGCCGAGCTAGTTGGACGCGGCTCGGATGAGGGCCAATGAGCCCCATGCTTGTCCGAGCCGGTGCCTGCTCTCGCTAAGTCAATCTGGGACTTAGGAGACTTACTCAACCAAGGAGGAGTGCCTCCAAGGGCCGAGCTAGTTGGACGCGGCTCGGATGAGGGGCCAATGAGCCCCATGCTTGTCCGAGCCGGTGCCTAAGGTTTTGGACCACTGGCTGAGGTGACCGAGTGGGTAACCTTGAGCTAATGAACTGGCAATCTTGAGCTGGTGAACTTAATAGCTTCTTGAGAACCCCCCCAAATGCCACGTGGCAACGGTGGATTATTGGGGTGCTTGAAAACATGGTGGCGATTCAACTTCTGGTTATTTATGACTTTTGTGACGATTGGTATTCCGAGGGGTTGTACGTTTTGAACAGTTTTGGGCAGTTGGGAGGCCCATTAAGGTGTTGAAGACACAAGGCCCGGTCCAAGAGATGACGTGGAACACGGGGACCGAGGAATTTTGCCATAAGTAGGGAGAGAGAGAGAGATTTTGTCACTTTTACAATTCTCTCTCTCTCTCTAACTTGAGTTTTCTGCTCTCTCTCTCTCTACTTCAGAGCATTTTCTCTCTCTAAGTCCGGGCTCCATCTTCTCGTCCGACCAGGTACGCTTGTTTTTTTTTGCTAAGTTTTCTTCTCTTTCCTTTAATAAAATCGGCCGACCCCCTTCTGTTGATAAATAATGGGGAGCTCGTCCGAGTCAGTGACACCCCCTCCCTCACCTCCTTATAATTTAGCCGAGGAAGTGAGGGGTATGGGAATGGTTTTGGTGTCAACTTTAATTAGTTGCCCGGATCCCTCGGCTGTGCCTGAGGCGCTTTCCCTCCCCAGTACTCCTTCGCAAGCCGAGGAGGAGGAGGCCGAGGGTGCCATCCCCTACCCTGGGAGGTGTCCCTGGCCTATCCTTCTTCGAGGAGTTACTTAGACAAATATTTGTCTGATGGTGTAGTTAGGGTAGCTATG
Source organism: Beta vulgaris subsp. vulgaris (assembly GCF_026745355.1). Classification (NCBI taxonomy): domain Eukaryota; kingdom Viridiplantae; phylum Streptophyta; class Magnoliopsida; order Caryophyllales; family Amaranthaceae; genus Beta; species Beta vulgaris. The sequence goes on from NC_079204.1 coordinate 7,668,257, forward strand.
CCGGGAGAAGAAGGCGAAGCTTCTACATCAGGTCGGCTCGCGTATCCTGAGATCGACCCCCGAGGCGGTCCGGGAGCGAAATTTCCACTGCCTTCTCTAATAAAGGCCTTGCTGGAGGATGCCCGAGGCCAAGCAGCAAAGTTCCAAATAAAGGACCCCTATATATTGGTCCGACCCGATGCAAGTCACACCATTCTTGAGCCCACCCCTGGATGCACCGCCTTTTATTACAAGGCCATGGAGATGGGCTTGAGATTTCCGCTGACCCAGTTTGAGAAGGATATACTGAATGCCTACAACTTGTGTCTGGGTCAGCTATCTCCGAATTCTTGGGGCGGCATATTGGCGGTTAGGTGATATGCGAAATCATCGGTGTCAAACCGACCCTCACCCTATGGCGCCATTTGTACAAACTGTTCGAGATGCCCGCCGGGGATCATGGACCTGGTTGGTGGTGCTTCCAGGCTCGGCGGGGCTACCGAACCGTCCTCGACTTGCCCACCTCACAGAAGGGTTTTCGTCGAGGATTTGCCTTCGTCTACTATGGGGGAGAATGGGGCATCCCCATCGTACCTCCACCTGCCGACCCCAACCACTGCCTTAACTTCAAAGTACCCGAGCTATCGGAAGACGAAGCAGTGGCCGCCATCTACATGCAATTAGAGGCGAAGATAGTGGACGGCGGCGAGGTTTTTGTAGCGGGGAATTGGCTCCCAAGCTGTAAATTGTTCAAGAATGAGCACTTCCTCGCCGCATTCGGCCTGAGTCCGGCCTTCCCCAAGGGTAATTCGGCACGAGGGGGTCCGGTTGACTTGTTTGTGCTTTACTTGTTATATTTTTTGCTAACTGTGCTCTTCTTTTTGCAGAAGCTTCTTTGTCCTTTTTGAAGGAAACAGACCCAGAAATGGCCGAGCGACTGACTTCTGCTGCTCTCAAGGCCGCTCGGATCAGGGCCGAGATGAAGGCGAACAAAATCAACAAGCCTTCCAAGCCGAAGGTAACCATTTTTTCATCCGACCCGGTTTGATATTCTTTGTGTTTTTGCTAACTCTTGGTTTTATACAGGATCCTTCCAACCCCAAGCCGAGGAAGCGAAAGGAGAGGGCCGAGGAAAGGGTCGAGCTAAGAGAAAAGGCTCTGGCCAAGGCCCGAGCTGAGAAGGAGGCCTCAGCAAAAAAGGCTCGGAAGGAGCCGTCGGTGGAGGTGAACAGCCCCCGGCCCGACTCTGGAGGGGGGGACACCCATATCTTACTTCGTCCCTTGGACTTTGAACCTGTCCGGAGTCTGGGACATGTTCAAGGGGCCTCCGACCCATCTTTGGCCGAGCGCTCTTTGTCCGAGGCGCCGGTCCCCTTCACCCAAATGTCCAAAACGGACAAGAAGAAGAGGATCTCCGACGCACTGGAGATCCTATGCACTCAGACCGACCGAGATCACATTAATGAGGTCAACGGGAGGAATGAGTCGAGCGAGCTCTTCCGCTCTTGGATGGACGTAAGTTCAATTTTTCCCCGTCTTTTACTTGCTTTTTATTAGCCAACTTCTAACTGATTGTTTATTATTCTGGCAGTTTTCCATCCGTATGACTAAAGTGGCCGAGGACCGGCTTGCTTTGGTCCAAGAAATCCAAGAGCTGAGGGACGCGGCTCGGTCCCACTTTGACGAGCTGTACCGAGCCAAAGAGGACAAAAGATTGGTCGAGCTCCGCAAGGAAGAGGTGGAGGAGAAGATCCGAAGGGCGAGGAGGCCTGGCAAAAAGAGCAGCTGGAGTGGAAAGGAAGAGAGAGCCAACCTCTCCTTGGCTAAGGAGAATGCTGAGTCGGCCAAGGGTCACGGCCGAAACTAAGCAGGCTCAGGCCGAGAAGGAGTTGGAAGAAGTCAAGCTCCAGCTCTCTGCGGCTGAAGCTCAATTAAGGAAGCCGAAGCGGCCGTTTCTCGCTCTCAGGAGGAGTGGTTCAAAGTCTGGCAGGGTCGGACGACTGTACCGATTTCTGTGCCGACGTGGGCCAGTCTTCCCATAAGATGGGCGAGGACGAGGCGCTTGCTAGGCTTAAGGTAGCCTTGGTTGATTCCTGTCCCGAGGCCGACTGGAATTCAGTCTGGTCTCGCTACCAGGAGTTGGCCGATGCCGAGGCAGCTGAGATTAAGGCCAAGATGGCTGAAGAGATGAGCTCGGACAGCGACTCTGATGATGAAGAAGAAGATGCTGGTAGCACCGAGCCACCTCCACCAGAGCAACCTGCCACCGGTCCTTCTACTTAGCTTCCTCAGGATTTTTATTTTCTTAGCCTTGGCCTTGTCGGCCCTTTTTTTCTTCTGTCGACCCTGCTTGTTTGTAAACTCTTGGTTGTATTTTCAACTTTTCATCAATTGGAATACAACTATTTTTGCAACTTGTCATTTGTCGTACATTTTTCGTTACTTGCAATATTACAGCATTTAATAGATAATAAACTGGTTAAGTCTTTATATTTTTGGGGCAGAAAGCCGACCTGGTACATGGACTGGTTAAGTCCGAGTTACATTGGATTATCTTGCTAAACCGACCAAGTAGTGCTGGCCTTACATCATGCCCCTAGTGTAAGTAACGAAAAAAAAGTTACACAAAGAATCTTTTGAGATTGTCTAGGTTCCAAGGCCGAGCCAGAGGGACCCCTTCAGGAGATTCAAGTCGGAATGTCCCTGGCTTGATGATTTCTGTAACCTTGTAAGGACCGTCCCAATTTGCCCCCAACTTTCCTTTGAGATGGGAAAGTCCGGTGGCTTCGACCTTCCGGACGACCCAGTCGCCTAGACTGATTGGCCGAGGCTTTACTCGCCGGTTAAAGTGCCTCGTGATTCTTTGCTTGTAGCGGATGGCTTGTAGCAAACATTGCCTCGGGTTTCTGGCAACATCTAAATTGATGGGCTTTTTCTTCTTCATTTTGGTCGAACTCATAGAATGTCATCCGAGGGGAAGGAATTCCCACCTCGACCGGAAGGACAGCCTCGCTTCCATAGACCAAGCCAAAAGGGGAGTGCCCCGTGGCCTCTTTCACCGTTGTCCGAGCGGACCAGAGTACTCCGGGTAGGTCGTCTACCCATGCCCTTTAGCCGCATCAAGGGATTTTTTGATACCCTTTAGAACAATTTTATTGGCTGACTCGGCTTGTCCGTTGGTCTGAGGACGGGAGACTGCCGAGAACCTTGTTTGTATGCCGAACCGGGCACAATATGCTCGTGTCGGCCCGCTGTTGAACTGTCGGCCATTGTCTGATACCAAGGCTCTTGGAATTCCGAACCGGGTAATGATATTCCTCCATATGAACAACTGAACCTGCTTGTCAGTAATTGACCCAATGGCTCGGCCTCAGTCCACTTGGTGAAGTAATCGATAGCCACAATCAGGAACTTCCTTTGCCCAGACGCAGGGGAAAAGGTCCGAGCAGGTCCATGCCCCACTTGTCGAAGGGCAGGACGCTTGAATAGTGGTGAGGGGAGTGGCAGGCGCCCTTGGAATGTCCGAGTGAATCTGGCAGGAGGGACACCGTCGGACTAAGTCCGAGGCATCAAGCTTTCAAAGTAGGCCAATAATACCCTGCTCTTAGCGCCTTTCCGGCTATAGTTCGACTCCCTTGATGGCTTCCGCAGGCTCCTTGGTGTATTTCCCGGAGGACATAATTTCCTTCCTCGGAAGTAATACATTTGAGGAGGGGATGAGTGAAGGACTTTTTATAGAGCTGCCTTTCATGCCAAAGGAACCAACCTGACTTATGCTTAACCCGGTCGGCTTCTTTAGGATCGCTAGGTAAGGTCCCGTCTCGCAAGTACTCCACAATTTCACCCATCCAGTTTGAGGATCGATTGAGTACGAGCTGCTCTTTGGCATTTATGCTAGGCTCCTTCAACACCTCCCAAGTTATGGTTCTGGGGGCCGACCCCTCAGCAGAACTAGCCATCCGAGCCAGTGCGTCTGCTTGCTGATTTTCCGAGCGAGGAATGTGAGCAATCCGGAATCCGGATAACCTCGCAATGACAGCTCGGGCTTTGGCCAAGTACATCCTCATGTTGTCCTCCTTGGCCTCATAGTCTCCGGAAATCTGACCCACTATGAGTTGTGAGTCGGACTTGGCTATGATAGAGGTTGCCCCAGCTAGGATGCATAGCTGTATTCCGAGGATGAGAGCCTCATACTCGGCTTCATTGTTAGATCCGAGAAATTCGAACTTAACAGCATATTCAATTTTCTCCGACTGGAGGTTTGATGACCAATCCGGCTCCACAACCACTCTTTGTGGATGATCCATCAACAAGCAATTCCCACTCCTCTTGCGAACCGACCGGGGGTCGAGTTGCGCATTCAGTGATGAAGTCAGCGAGTGCTTGGGCCTTGATGGCTCTTCGGGGCTCGAACTCGAGCCCAAAATCTGCTAACTGGTCTGCCCAATCACTCATCCGACTCGAATGATTTCTATTTTCAATAAGCTTCCGGAGCGGTTGTCCGGTTAGGACTTTGATGGGGTGTGCTTGAAAATAGGGCTTGAGCTTCCGGCTTGCCATTACCAAGGCAAAGACCATTTTCTCAACATCGCTGTATTTCGCCTCGGCCCCCATAGGCGTGGCTGATGAAGTAAACAGGATGTTGCTTTCCTTCTCGCTCGGCTATTAGGACGGCGCTAAGAGCGTAGTCCGAGACAGCCAAGTAGATAAACAGGGGTTCCCCCGGCAAGGGGGAGATCAGTTTGGGCAAAGATGCCAAGTGATTCTTGAGGTCAGGAAGGCTTGCTCGGCTTCGTCATCCCATGCGAACTCTTTTCGCTTCAGGGCCTTGAAGAACAACAAGCTTTTATCGGCCGACCGGGAGAGGAACCGACCAGTGCCGCTAAACAGCCGGTTAGGCGCTGTACTTCCCGAACATTCCGAGGCGATTTCATTTCTAAGACCGCTTTGATTTTGTCCGGGTTGGCCTCTATACCTCTCTCATCTACTAGAAATCCGAGGCACTTTCCCCCTTTAACCCCGAAGACACATTTTTTGGGTTGAGCATCATCGGTATTTCCTTAGGGTGCTCAGCGTTTCTTTCAGATCTGCAGGGTGATCCGACTGGGCCTTGCTTTTGACTATCATATCGTCAACATATACCTCAATGTTCCGACCCAATTGGTCGCTGAAGATTTTGTTCACGGTAGCTGATATGTCGCCCCGGCATTTTTGAGGCCGAATGGCATCATTTTGTAGCAGTAGACACCCTGAGGAGTGATGAACGCTTATGAACCCTATCCTTCTCGGCCATGGGAATTTGATGATAGCCGGCATTTGCATCCATGAAGCTGAGAAGGGCGTGCCCTGCCGTTGAATCGACCAGCCTATCGATCTTTGGCAAAGGGTGATTGTCTTTTGGGCAGGCTTTGTTTAAGTCGGTGAAGTCGACACACATTCGCCATGCCCCACTCGGCTTTTTGACCAAACCACATTGGCCAGCCATTCCGAGTATTGACACTCTTCTATGAAACCCGCTTCGAGCAGCTTCTTGACTTCTGCTGCTGCCGCGGCGATTTCTTTCGGGACCTTGGTGCCTGAGCTTCTGCTTGATTGGTCTGAACCCCTCTTTGATGTTAAGCTCATGGCACATGATTTTCGGGTCGAGCCCCGGCATTTCTGTGGCCTCATAGGCGAAGACATCTTGGTACTCCGTGAGCACTTGGATGATATCTTGCCTTGTTTGCGGGTCCATGGCCTTGCCTACCCTGACAGTCCGACCGGGGTCCTGGCCGATCGCGACTTCTTCGTCATCCTCGGCTGGCTGAGGACGCCGTATTGCTTGGGGTTTTCAGTTATGTACACCCCGAGGCTCGTTGAGGGCTGACCCCTTCATATTTTCTTTTTTTCGAGTCCTTTTGGACGTCGTTGTCCGAGTCCTTTTGGACGTCGGTATTTTTGAGGCTATTCACATAGCACTCTCTTGCGGCCTGTTGGTCGCCTTGAATTTTTCCTACCTTCCCGTCATCAGTCTCAAACTGCAAGAGGAGCTGGTAGGTGGAGATGGCGGCCTTGGCTTGTTTAGCATGGGCCTCCCCATTATTATGTTGTAAGGCAAAGGGATGTCTACCACCAAGAAGTCGATCGGTAGGCTTCTCCCCTTACCCTTTTCACCCATCCGAGTGGGTAATTTTATTGATCCGACCGGTGGACAGAGTTGCCCCCGAAGCCTATGAGCGGCTGAGCCATGGGGGTAACATCCCGTTCGGTGTACTTCAGCTTTTTGAGGCAGTCAAGGGTGATTATATCAGCGGATGAGCCGCTATCCACCAATACCCTCTTCACCTTTGTATTCGCTACCTTGAGCTCGATGACAAGGGGGTCGTCGTGCGGAACCGCAACGTCCGACTAGGTTCCCCAAATGTCATGACGGGGCAGCTTGCTCGGGGAGCTGAACATCAAGACCTGATGTTTAAGGTTCTGGAGGTGAGCCTTGCGCGCTCGGCCGGTTAGGCCTCCCGACGCAAATCCTCCAGCGATGACACCAATGAAGCCTTCGGTGTCCCCACTGTTCGACTGACCCACCTTTTGCTTTCCCTTTTCCTCGCTCGAACGCTTTAGGTAAGGGTTGAGTTTGCCCTGGTCGGCCAAACCGTTCAAGGATTTCTTGAGCTCCCGCAGTCGTTGGTGGTGTGCCACATTCCTTGTGGTAGTCACACCAAAACTCTTATCCCTCCGAGACGATGATGTCCGGATGGGCGTTGGCCTGGGAACCAATTTTTTTCCGGATGCAAAGTAGATTTCCTTCCGGTTTTTATTGAATCGGGGGTCGTTGCCATTATCGTGAGCCGTCCCCTCGGCCCCCTGTTCTTTGATGCTTAGGCTGACCCGCGTGACTCCCTTCATCCTTCCTTTTCTTGCCAACCTCGTCCGAGTAACGGCAGATATCCGTTGCTTGGATGAATCTTTGGGCCCGAGCCATGGCTTCCGAGTAAGTTTTGACTTCATTCTCGGCCAATGACCATCTAAGCCGACCCGGTTGGAGGCCGGACATGAGGGCAGCGAAGGCTACAGCGTCCTGTAGGTCGGTTATTTTGAGAGACTCTTCGTTGAACCTCTTGATGTAGTCCGACAAGGATTCATTCTTGTCTTGCTTCACCCCCATGAGGTGAAGGCTGGTTTTTCTTTGCCTCTTTCCCGCTACGAACTGATGGATGAAGAGGTGCTCCAATATGGCGAAGTCAGTGATGACCCCCGCCGGCAGTTCTTGGAACCAATTCAGAGCCAACCTCTAAGGGTGGTAGGGAAGAAGCGGCACCAAGTGGCCTCGCAGCTTGTCTGCACGCTCATTTGAGCCTTGTAACTAGCCATATGATCATCTGGGTCGGTTAGGCCCGCAAATGGCTCGATCAGGGGGGTTTTAATTTTACCCGGAGGTTGGGCCCCTAGGATTTCCTGACTGAAAGGGATCAGGAACTTGAGCCCTCCTCCAGCTAGCCTAGGGGGTTGAGAATGAGCCGAGTCCCCTTGGCCCTCTCGGTCATTTGCTTTCTTCCTGAGGAACTCCCGAGCGTCATAGCCTTGGCTGAGGCGCTTCTTGTTGTTAAGGAACTCCCGGGCATCTTGGGGTTTCCGACCCGCACCCCCCCTTGGGGATTTAGATACATGGGTCTCTGCATGCTGACGGGCCGACCCCTGTCGCGCTGACTTTTCTCTTTCCCGGTGGCTCGGGTCTCTCGCATCGGACCGTGGCCGGCTAGGCTGCGGGTCTCGATTAGAACGAGAGTTGTCCCTCTGAGAGCGGACGACCGTGCGCTCCCTGGGCTCATGCTGATTGAGCGGGACGACTTGTTGTGGCTGCCTCTGCTGAAGCATGGCCATCATGTCCATCATACCCTTTTGGAAGGTTTCCTGGAGCTGAGCCGTGATAAGGGCCAGGTCAGATGCAAAAAGCGGCTGAGGCTCCACATGCTGAATAGGCTGGGATACCGACCGAGGGTCCAGTGTTTGGACGGTAGGTGACCTCCGAGCCGGTGAGGGAGTCCGTTCGGCCTCCCGGTTATGCGCAGGTGAATGACCTCGCTCCGGTCGGGGGATTGGAGGATCCCGATTATGTGCAGGTGAATGGCCTCTCTCTGGCCGAGAGACCTGCTCGGAGACTGGCTTGCCGCGAGTGTTTTTGGTTGGTGCCATGGTCAATTGGCGTTCTGAGCTGAGTAGCTGAATGAATAAACCTGAGTGAGTGGTGGCGAAATAACTTTTTGTACTTTCCCCACAGACGGCGCCAAACTGTTTCTGTCTAGAAATTAAGGGTTCTAACTCCTTTGCTTAGGGAATACCGGGTCAGATTTGAATGTCTTGAGTCTAAAGTCCGTACGCCGGAATCCTGCAAAAGTAATGGTTAGACTGCCCCGGGGGTTGTTCCGGGATCGCCTCTCCGACGCTCAAGTCAGTGATCAAGCTTAGAGAGATAAAGTCTAGAGAGAGATGCTCTGGTTTGTTAGGTAAGAATTCAATACCTTCTCATTGATGAGGGGTTGAGTATTTATAGTGCTGGGGATATCCCAACTGTAGGCCAGCTGGAAAGCACTGACAGCTGGGAGGCATTGTTACAGGTGGGGCCCACTGGAGGTTTAAGGCTTTATTGGGCTGGATTATCCTTGGTAAGCCCAACCCAGGAAATAAGCCCAAACAGTTCTTTATGATGTTTTCCTTGGAGAATTATAAGAGAGTTAGGGGAGAGATTAACCGTCTCCTCACAAAAGGAGAAGATCTAATGGAAGAAGATGAATTTCTGATTGATTTAATCTCAAGTTCAAAAAATTTAGAGGGTTTTATGTGTAAGAGAGTTGAAAGAGGAAGGGAGTTTACTTTTTAAACAAAAGAAACACGGCAAGAAAAATCAGTAGAAGAAAATGAAATGGTTCAATGTTTTGAGCTGGCTATTTGTGTTCTCTTAATCTCTACGACTTGTTTCAGCAGAAAACATGAATTTGAGTAGGTAATAAGTCGCGCTTTTGTTCAATAGTCTTAGATTTTATTAACCCGAATAGTGTTAAAGCTTTGTTTAGACGAGCTATTGCTGCAATAGAGTTAGGGAAACAGGATTGGACCTATTGGGACTTGTTGTTGGCTGTCAAGATGGAACCTGGAAATCGAGAGATTTTCATGAAACTTGAAGAGATTAAGAGCTTTCTATTCAAGAATAAATCGAATATGCACTGTGAGGGAGATATCCTAACAGATTTATTAGGATCGAGGCTTTCTTCTCCAAACAGACAGGTCAAAGCGTATCTGGAAAAGAAAGATAGTTTTGAGCAGGATATACAAGGAAATGATTCCTCTTCGAGTTTGAATGACAAAGACAGGTTCACATAATCTCCCAAGTGTCGAAGGTGAAAATAATTCAATTAAGACGAAGGAAGAGGTGAGTTAAGAGAGAATGGAGGATGTTGAGGACATTCTCAAAATGGAAATTTCTAATATGGATGAGCCCAAGTATCGGTTTGCTAATCGAAGGAGGTCGGACTCTTTTATTTCCATTTATGGAAAGATTATCAAGTCTTAATCAAGGGAAAGTCTATTCATTGCGTTAATTTTCCGATCCATCTGGTTCTATAATGAGTATAAGAGTAGTCATGAGTTCCAATGTTGGTGTTAAGAAAAAGGTGACGTGTCAAAATCAGAATGTGCCTAGTTCGACAATGGTTGATTATTTAAAGCAAAATAAAGCGAAAATGAGTTCAACATGGAGTCCAAGGACAAGCGAAATGAGGACTTAGTAATGGAGACCTCGTGTGAGTCCACGAATAGAGAAGATGGTATTGGAGTCAACAATTGTGTTATAGGCCATGATACCAAATCAAGTATTGAAAGCTTATCATGGTGTATGCACATCTCAAGAGGGAAGCAACATTCATGGTTTTCTATTGCAGCAAGGAGAACAAAGATGCAGTCTCGATCACATGTGAAGAATAATAATGGTGGTAGAAGGAACAATTCTAAGGGTACGTCTACAGTTTGTTCATCATCGAATCATTCTTGAGCATGCAGGGTAGTCATGGGCAAGAAAAGAAAGGATTTGTTCCCTCCACCAAGCATCTACATACTATTGTCCTTGGAAAAGTGTCATTTGAATAATGGTTGTCATATTTGTAGTATGAATGTTAGTTTGGATGATGTCAATAATGTTTTGCTTTGTAATAGTTATTGTGGGTCTAGTGTCGTAATTCACAAAGTGGCCTTAGGTCACCAGTAGTGGGTTTTGTACTGTGTTGTTTTTTTGTTTGTGAGTACTTATTATAAAAAACAAAGTGACTTAAATTTAATTTATTCCTCTACTTCTATTAGTTTTTCGGCGTTTCCATTCCTAGAGTTGAACAAAACAAGAATATACGAGTAATCTTTTGATCTTTACGACTTTATATAATTTTGTGACATTGACATTTCATCCAAACGTTTTGGAAACCTTTTTACTTACTTCACTATAATCTTTAAAATTGTTTATTGCCTTTGAATTTTAGGATTCACTCCCTTGTAAATTTAAACCAAAAGTATCATGAATTATCATCAACAAGTACTAATATATAATTAGTACTTGAAAACACATGATTTCAATTACATTAACTAAAAATAGAAACTTGACATTGAATATTTGAAATTAAACTTACAAAGGTACATATATAAATGGAAAATCATTACATGATAGATGTATAAGAATCAAGCCAATCAACCTTGTGAATAACTATGTCCTAGAGTATATTTCTAAGACACAAGAAGTGATAAATACTTCCTCTTTGATCTACTTAATCAAATGTGTTGAATAATTGCGAACGGAGTCTTGTACATAATCATTTTATTTGAGAGCTCCGAGCTAGTGAGACATGGTCACTGAATTACCCTTTTCCGGGATATATAGCATTACGTCCTCTGCGTCTAGAATGACCACCCTGTCCCTGTCCAGCCGAATATGGTGCTGCAAAACAATATCATATTACATTATTCCATTATTATAGTGTTAAGTGTTAACCATGATTCCTTTTTTCTTTTGGAATGGGAGAATCTGAACTAAATTGTAAGAAACTGATTTGCGTAAAGAAACTGAATTGCACTGAACTAAAATAAACTAAACTGAATCGAATTGAAATCAACTGATCGAACTGAAATTAAGTCGAAAAGTACATGCCTATGAATAATAATATATATCAACAAAGCACACATAATGAGTGCTTGGGGAGGGGAAAAAGAAAGGTCACCTGACTGGCGAACGGAATTGTAGTTATCATCTGAGTTCTGACTCGAAACCTCAATCGATATCAGAAGAGCCACGGCAACCACGAAGCAAAACAAAAAAGCCACCTTTGAGAAAGAGTATCCCATTTTCACGTCTTTAATAACAAGTAAGCTAATAATCTTTGGGTTTAGATGAGAAAGGCTAAGGTGGGAATTAAGTGTATTTATAGGCTCAGATTTTAGAATTTTGGGCCCCAACTACTTTATTTATTTATTATTATTACCAAAGCTAGAACACCTAAATTTAATTAGATGCTCCCTCTCAGATTCTTTTGTATATTTTATGTATTGCTTATGTGAGCAAAATATGTGATAATTGTGAAAATAAATGTACTTGGGAGCAGTGAAGCACATAGTCGTTCTAGGTGAGGTGGATGATTATTTTATTTTGTTTTCTACTCCCTCCGTCCATAATATAAGTCCTGATTCTGTTTTTACGCGGGAATTAAGGTAAAGTGGAATCTTCTTTTATTTGAATAAAAATAATCATTTTTATTGGGAAACACTTGCATTGTGTTTTTCTTTTTAATAAAAAATAAAAACTGACATTAATGTTGTATGGTTTAATGTGTAGAGTAGTTCAATGGGGTAAAAGATTGCATTTTGTCATTAATGATGGTGCATTGAAAGCTGAAATTATGAGGACATTTTGGGAATTATATTATTTTCATGAGGATATTTTGGGCATAATTATTGACTGAAAATAGAAATAAGACTTATATATTGGGACACCTTATAAGGAAAGGGGACTTATATTATGGGACGGAGGGAGTACTATCTTCTATTTCTTGATTCTTTTTAAATAATATAAAGTGAAAAAGTTAGGTAATCTTTGTTGTCATAAATATATATACTTTATCATCGTGAACCCTTTTACCTAGCTAGGAGGAAGTAAGATAGGAAATTTTTTAGCCAGGGCCATGGGTCATATATAGATCTTGGTCTTTGGGGAATAAAATTAACTTAACTATCTTTTTGGGTCAATAATTTATGAGCATTTAATGATCATTTTTTTGTAACTGTTGTTTTTTCCCTGAATGCCCTTTTTCCTATTTTACTCTCCACGTCTTGTTGTCTTCAAACATTAACACCATTACTGACCGTTTTCTCCCACGTTATCAGCCATGATCTGATCACGTTTGGTTTTCTATTTTCCTATAAATACCGTGTTCAGGTATTCGTTAATCACACAGAAAAAACACAAACAAAAATTCCTCTTCTTCCAATTTTCTCTAATATGGGCAATATTATAGAGCGTTCTCAATCTATTTTTCTATCAATATCGGAAACGTAGAAAACTGTATATTCTTGGAGGTTGATTATTGTGAGTCCGTGTATTGTAACGAGGCAAATTCAACTTTATGACAATATTTATGTCACACCACGATTATCAAATAAGTGAATTTAATTTAGGGATATTTCATTTGGTACCATTGTACTTTTGGCTTTTCCATTTGGTACCACTATTTTTCAGAAATTCTACATGGTACCACTATAATTTGAATTTATTCTCTATTGTAGCATTCAACTAAGTAAAGTGTTAATTTAAGTTAGAATAGGCTAGAGTTTTACTTCGATTTACATATTTTAATTTGTGTTAAGGTTTTAGTAATTGTTTTAGTCGTTAAGGTCAAAGTTGAGGTCATATTTGACAATAAAAAGACATAGAATATTATGATCATTTTTATGAAAATTTTGACTGAAAAATAGAGCTTTCAGGGTTAAAACGACACCCTAAAATCTTAATTTATTAAATTTTTGCAACTGCAAATAGAAACATGCAAAATCAAACAAAATCGTATTCTTATTCAACCATTAACTAACAATTTACTTAAAAAAATGGTATGATAAAGATTAATACTCCATCCGTCCCAAAATATAGTTCCCATTTCCATTTTGGGTGTCCCAAAATATAGTTCCCATTTCCATATTTAGTTCCACATTTTTTCGTAATTTGTCTAGAAAAATCGTGTCCCATCATTTATTTGCTTCTTGAATTTTGTTTTTTCCTTTGTTTATTCAACCAAAATGTTACAATTAATGCTCTTTCACTAATTATCTCCATTCTCTCTCCTAAAATCATCTTTTCCCATACAATATTTATTTAAATAAACAAAAAATCTTTACTATCCCAACTTGCATAAATTACCGTGAAAAAAAGAAATGGGAACTATATTTTGGGACGGAGGGAGTATTAAAGTAGAGTGGTATCATGTGGAAATTTAAAATAACAGTGGTACCAAATGGAAAAGCCAAAAATTCAATGGTACCAAATGAAATATCCCTTTAATTTATTACCAATTTACGTTCCCACCATGGAAACACGCCTCTCTCGCTCAACTAATTAGTCATGGTCATTATCTCCTTTTCTCATTCAACTTCTTTTACTCATTGCATTGACTATCATTCTCATTGTACCTTCGTATAATTGTTTGCATATCTGTTGAGTTTTTCGTAATCCATCACATCTAATTATTTCTTTAAATAGATTTAGAGTGGTAATGTGCGAGAACATTATTATTTGATCTTGAACCTACAATTATTTTAGAATTGCGTTATTTGTATGGATATTGCTCTACATACCAATATACCATATATTGTTCATTGTAAAATTTGAACCTACAAATCTACAATACTCTCTAGATGAAGATACGACCCTAGGTGGACATGCTAGAGTTATATCTCAAATCTACTCTACTAACGAAAGTCTCTAAAAAGGATAAAGGAAGTGATTCAAGGCAATTAGATTAGTTCCGTCTTACTCTTGTTTTGAGTTCACAGTTGAATTCAACTCTTTAATTAATCGCAAAGCCATAATTACTTTCTCTGCACATAGGATCGATAATGTATTACTTAGATGCTATAATGCTGATTCTAGGCAAATTAGTGAGATGTATGTTAATCAATGTGCTATATTATTATTAGCATTCTCTCTAATCTCTATATATTCTTGTATGCGGGATTAATTTACACAATTACAGTAGGATTTCTAAAAATGACTTAATCACTATTGCAGTAGGATTGGTAAAAATGACTAAATGGTGATTTTAAACTTGTTCTCTCAGTTTTTCTCTTACTTACAAGACATGATTTAGGGTAGAAATCAATTATATTTCTTCATATATATTTTAGTCAGATAGCTATTGTACACATAGTCTTGTGTGTAGTTGGCCTGACGATTAATAACCATATGATCGCGCGCATAAAAAACTAAGAAACTAATTTAAAACACCAATAACCTATAACTCTTTCAATTTATATATACAAGTGATCGTACCCCTCACAAATAATCCCAAAAGATTACAATTAACTCAAAAATAATATAAGTAACCTCTAATATATATATTGATCAGCATCTCCTAAAATAATAACCCCAACAAAGGTTTAAAGTAATCCCAAAAATTATCGATAACCCTACTATAGTAATAAGTAACTCTAATAAATATAAGTAATCTTAAAGTATAGTAATTAAAATTATATATATGTGGACCGACCATATTGTTAATCATTTATGGTATGATTTGAAATATACTTACTCTGTTTTTTTTTTAATCATTCTCCCTTAGAATCTTGACACTATTCATACTTAGAGAGAATCTTCTCAAGTTTTTTCAATCCATAAGAAAAAATATAATCATGTGGGGTCTTGTTTGATTCGTCTCAATTAGTACATTATTAATATTTAAACGTTATAATTTTTACTAATATATAATGAAAGATATTTAAGTTCAAATATGTGCATTGGAAAATATGCAAAGGAAAGTGAGAAAGATAAAAAAAAAAAACAGAGGGAGTAAGACATTAAGACTTCGCCATTTCTTCGCGATTTATAGAATAAAGACTCAGAAAGTGAGGAATAGCTCAATTGATTAGAGCTTTTCTCTTAATTCCAAGAGATCCTAGGATCAATTCTCATCACCTGTTCTAGTAACTCTAAAATAAAAAAAAAAGACCCATATTGTAATGATGTTGACGACCATGATGATAGTCCATAGTGAGGGGCCTGAGCTAGCGCTGATGTGTACCCAACTAAATTCTCTTAAGTTTCCCTCTTATGAATTTGAATCTTTTGGTGTAATGATAGAACATGTACTAGACCACAATTGTAGACTTTGTTCTTGGACTTATTTATGATTACAATTTTCAAGCCTACTACTACTTTTTGATTGCGCTCCAATGAGGAAGATTTTTTTGCTTATGAGCTAGACTTGGACTACAATTGTACTATTGTAGAATATCAGCACGAGAATTAGAAGCCCCT
Source organism: Beta vulgaris subsp. vulgaris (assembly GCF_026745355.1). Taxonomy (NCBI): domain Eukaryota; kingdom Viridiplantae; phylum Streptophyta; class Magnoliopsida; order Caryophyllales; family Amaranthaceae; genus Beta; species Beta vulgaris. Next base: position 7,683,768 of record NC_079204.1, read on the forward strand.
ACATCTAATCGCGGTGTATCAATTGGACTTCTACAAGGGCTATTAACAGCGGTTAAATTTAGTTTTGATTCTGCATTTTTCTAACCTATGCGGGTCTAGTTATTTGATTTGAGTTTTATTTAAGAATTTGATAAATATAACATAATTAATAAAATATATTATTCTCATAATAAGAATTAAATATTAATTATGCGAATAACATCTTCTAGTATTAATTTTGCCACTTCTATTAGTATCAAGTGTTTTAGTAGAAATGACACAAATGCACCGGTGAGAGTCTAACTGTAGTATGTATCATGTTCCATTTTCTTCTTTTTTTTTTTTTTTTTTGAGAAAAACAAGAACAGATATATAAATAACTAAAGCCTCAAATCCAACATCTTAGCCATGGTCCGAGTGATCAGGCACCATGCTACCAATATTACAATTACGCAAGTCTGCATCTAAAAACTTAATACAATCCGGGGGAGGGATACAAAGTTCATGCAAAACATTAAAGCCTACGGTCCCCCCTTGTCCATACTTTGCTATTGAATCCGCAAGCTTGTTGGCGAGTCTCCCTTCAAACTGTAGCTCTAGACCGGGATTTCCTTGGAGCAATGCCCTACAATCATGAACAACATTACAAACAATATTCTTGATATTCCTATTGCTTTTTATTTCCTCTAACGTGTTTGTGCAATCCGATGCGATAATGCATCGGTCCCAATTCTTGTTGGTTGCCCACTTGATAGCCATTAATATACCTCTTAATTCAGCTTCCATGGCGTTAGAACAATAAGTGCCCAAGAAAATCGCACCCTGCCACTTACCATAGGGGTCTCGGCATATTCCCGCTAAACACGTTTTTTTTTATAACACAAGGAAGGAACTGTCCACATTAACTTTCAGGGTAGATGCTGGGGGAGGGGCCCAAACTGGCTCGCTATTCGGACCAAGTGGGTTGCAAGGAACACATTAATTTCCATTTTCTTCTCTAATCACAATTGTTATAACGGTTTTTTCACCATATATCTTTGACAAATTTTTTTTTGCACCATATACCCTTTCAAGTTTTCAAATTCACCATATATATACCCTTCACTTTTCAAAAAATACACCCACTTACCCTTAATGACTAATGGTGTTAATGTCCGTTAGTCATTAACCTCTAATCTCCTCCTAACCCAAGTTAACTAACCTAAACCTTAACCCCCTCTAGCTTAATTAATCCTAAACCCTAACCCCCTTTAGTAATCTCCCTTCTAACCCTAAACCTACCTAACCACACACCCACCACCACCCCCCACCCCACCTCTTCCCCCACCCCATCCGCAACTCCCTTCCTTTTCCTCGACGACCCCACCCCCTCCTCTTTCCCCGGCAACCCCACCCCCTCTCCGCTCCCGCGCAGCCACCACACTAACGAGAAACTCCACCACACCACACCCTGAACCCTCCTCCACACCAACGAGAAAATAAAGACCGGCGACCCCCACATCCCCCCTCCCCTTCGAAAAACAGAGACCGTGTGCGTTTTTTCGGCAAAACATAGGAGATAATCCGATGGGGTGCGGTCCGGCGAAACAAAGGAGAGAATCCGATAGGGTTGGGGTGCGAAAAAAAGTGGTGATGTCGGGTGGGGTGCGAGAATCCGGTCAGGGTGGGGGTAAGGTCTGGTGCGAAATTCAGTGGGGTGGGGTGGGTATGGTGCGAAAATCCAGCCAGGGGTGGGGGTAGAGGTCAAGTGCGAAAATTCGATGGGGTGGGGTAGGGTAGGGTGTGAAAAATCCGGCCAGGGGTGGGGGTGAGGTCAGGTGCGAAAATCTGGCGGGTGGGGTAGGGTGCGAAAAATCCGGCCAGGGGTGGGGTGAGGGTCAGGTGCGAAAATTCGGTGGGTGGGGTAGGGTGCGAAAATTCGGCCAGGGTGGGGGTGGGGGCCAGGTGCGAAAATCCGGTGGGTGGGGTAGGGTGCGAAAAATCCGGTCAGGGGTAGGGGTGGGGGTCAGGTGGTGGTGGGTCAGGTGGTGGTGCTGGTTAGGGTTTGGGTGAGGGGGGTGGTGGGCTATGGGCTGGGGATGGGGGTGGGTAGGGGATAGTGGGCTTTTAGGGTTAGGTTTTTTGGTTAGTTAGGTTTAGGGTTGAGGGTTAGTGTTAGGGTTTAGGATAGTTAATTAGGAGTAGGAGTGGATTAGGGCCTAATGACTAATGGAAGTCTAACACCATTAGTCAAAAGGGTAAGTTGACGTATTTTTCAAAAAGTGAAGGGTATATGATGAATTTGGAAAGTTCAAAGGGTATACGGTGCAAAAATAAATTATCAGGGGTATATGTATGGTGAAAAAACCGTAAACTTAATTATTACTCAATTTTTTGAAACTATCTACGACTTGCTCATTAGGGTGGGGGAAGGACAAATCCAGTTATCTAATAAAGCAAGGGTATATCTTCTAAAAGGCTAGCCTGGGCCTGACCCCTAAAAGATTTTGGAAGAAAAATTTAACACAACTTGCTTATTGCTATTATACTGTCCAAAACAGTAGTAGTCACGCGTCCTTAATGTACCATTGACTGCGTAAAGGGGAAAAATGAATTGGGGAAAGAGGACGAGGGTCCCACGTATTGTGGGATATGGCTTAGAAATTTTCGATGTTGATGCTTTGTAATCACGTGCCGAAAGCCTGAAGCCTTTTTTTCGTTTTTTAAGGGTGCGGTTTTCTTTTCTATTTCAGTAATTAGTATTTTTTTCATCTGTATCCAGTTTGTCTTATACATGTTTAGCAATGATAAAACATTCATTGTGAGCAGCTACAATGCCCACTTACAATAATTTTTTATTTTTTTTCCAAAAAATACCTTTATGTAAAAATAAACTTTTATGATTAAATAAAAATATAAAAAATTACATAGATTTACGTGTCCATTTTAGCTTTTGTCCCAAAAAAGTACAATTGCTTATTTAAAAGAACCAATGTTTGTGTGTTTGAAACCCTGGTTATTGATAAACCACCCCTTGTTTGTGTGTTTGAAACCCTTGTTTTTGTTAAATCTCCCCTTATTTGTGTATGTAAATATGTTGAAATGACCATATTATCCCTGTTAAACATGTGAACTCTTCCGTAAAGCAAAATTTTGCATTGATTTGCATGCCTCATTCAGCTTTAATTTGTGTCCCCAAAAGAATAATTGATTATCTATAAGAACCCCTGTTTATGTGTTTGAAATCCTAGTTATTGATAAGCAATTATTGTTTTGTATTTGATACACTTGTTATTGTTAAATCAACCCCTGTTTATTCATGTGAGTGGACAAACTACCCACTCACAATGAGCGTTCTATCACTACTCATACATGTTTATTTCACCTTATGTTATTTAAAGTTTTTGAACTTTTTTGATTTTTATATTTTGTCTTATTGTAAAGTTGAAAATTATTTAAAAATTTAATTGATATTATAGATATATAATTAAATAATTATATCTTCGTATCTGTGTCTCCGTATCTGTGTCTAACTTAGAACGAAAATTGTATAATATCAATTTGATAACTCATACGCAAAATTGACAAGTATAGACACTTATTACCAGGTATAAAAATTATTTCTTTCTGTATTTTTTTTATCTTTCTCACTTGGAATCTTGACACTGTTTACAAATTTGAGAGAATCTTTTAAATTCTTCTCAATATATAAGAAATAATATAGTCATTTGGAGTTTTGTTTGATTCGTCTCAATAAGTATATTATTAATATTCATTAACTATAAATTTTATTGATATGTAATGAAAGATATTTAAGATTGAATCAGTGCATTGGAAAATCCCACAGTCAAAGTATGAAAGACAAAAAAAAAATACAGAGGGAGTAATTTATAACACTTAGTTTATTTTGAAAATTTTATGTAGTACTTCCTCGTTCTTTTTCCTTTGCAATATATAGTTGAGTTTTTTTTACATTATTCACCCACCACCCTTGATATATTGTGATGTTTCCGTAAGGAAAAATATAGTCATATGAGACATTGTTAGATTCACCTCGATATAAACATTCACAATATCAAAATTTTCATAACTTTTAATAAAAAGTAACTAAAGATATTAATAGTTCAAGTTCTGCACTGACAAGTGTGAAAATTCAACTGTTGCAATAGAGAAAAAGAACAAAGGTACGTATTAGTAAATATGTTTATTTGGTTACTTTGGACTTGAAAATAGTATTCATATGTTTTTATAGTTTAATTTTAGACTTCCAAATATATTACTCTGAAATTTTTCTAGTCTCTAATAGCAAAAGTTTCAAAATTCGAAACTGTAATAAAACATATACATGTTATTTTTATAATTAAAATACATTAACGTAGACCATAAAACATCAATGTAGACCACTCATATACAATTTAGAGTTAATTTCTTAATTCATGCACGATCTTCCACAATAAGATAGAAGCATGACAATCACAAGTACGACTACAAATATGGCACTTGCCACTGGAAGCCAAAGAGAGACACGATCTTGAAAGCTAGAAGTAACGCTTACACTTGTATGTGGACATACATTATCCAAATTACCAATCGTCCTTGCTTGAATCTTTGTGATTTCTTCATTATCAATCAGTCTTACAATGGCTTCTGAAAATCTATTAACTAATGAGGGAGATTGATCTTTTGGAAAAGCCTGTGTGACAACATCGACCCTATAACGCGTCAGAGATCATAGAATCATACAAATTAAAGGAAAAAGAAACAAAAGAGTAAATGAATGTGTCAATTAAAGTACAAGAGAAAAAAAAAAAATGGAGATGTAAAAGGTCCTCTTCGTCACACTCACACACGTTAATAAATATTTTGAAGTTATGATAATTGATAGTGTAGTATAGAATTTTGAAAGAGTTAAACTTAAAGGGCATAAATAAATAAAAAATAGGTTTTTTTTTGTCAGAAAAGACCTAATAAAATACAAGTTTGTGGAGAAGGACCTAATATTTTTTTTTGTCAAAAGGGACCTAATAAAATATTTCCGATTGTGAACATGGAACCACTTTATGAATTTTCGACCAAATTTACCATTTATCGGCGGCGTTGACCTTTTTTTTTACTCCTAGTTGACTCTTTAATGTTCTGTTCCTATTTTGAATCCAAGGGGATGCAAATTCTTTAGATGGGTGGATGATGAGATGACAGAACGACAATGAATTGTGATTAATGATCTTGTTGAATGAGTTGAAGGTGGTAAAGCAAGAAATGACTTTGATGAAGGTTGACAAATTGAAAGTTGAAGCACAATTTGAGAAGTTGAAGTTGAAATTAAAGATGAAGAAGGAGAAGGTTAAGCCAACGGGAATATTAAGTTTGGGGATTCAATAGGGATTTGTGTGCTGTAAAATAAAGAAACTAAACATTAAAGAGTCGGCTAGGGGTAAAAAAAAGGGTCAATGCCGTTAAATGGTAAATTTGGCCGGAAATTCATAAAGTGGTTTCTGTCCACAATCGGAAGTATTTTAGTATGTCCTTTTTGACAAAAAAAATTTTATTAGGTCCTTCCCCACAAAAGTTGTATTTCATTAGGTCCTTTCTGACAAAAAACCCAATAAAGATCGAGGGTAGAAAAACCCATTTTTATAAAGAATCTAGAGAACGAAAATATAAGAGCAAGATCGAGAGAGAGTATTACAAAGCCATATCCTGCAGATGGGAGACGAAAAGTTGGTATAAGGGTGAATTGGTTGCAATCTTTAGATTGGAAAAGCTTGAGATTATCTATACTTGCAACAAGAGCATCAACACCACCTTCTTCACCTCCTTTCTGTAGTTTATCAACCATTTCTACGTCTGAATGTAATTCCACTATTTGTGATTCCAAAAGACCACCTTTACTAAGCAACAGATTTTTCTGAAAGGCAGCTTGTCGATAACCAACCTTCGCATCCTTTTCTTTTGATGTCATCCAAGTTCTTTATATCGTCCACCAAACTTTGTATTGGAACACTTGTTGGAGTTATGGGCGGCATATAAGAAGCTATTGCGAAGAGCAAGACCATAAGGACTAGTATGATCATTAGTCTCGTATCCATTGTTGATCCAGAAGTTGCTACTGCGTTACACAAATTACAAATTTTATAATTCAGTTTGATATATATATATATATATATATATATATATAATATATAATATTATATATATATATATATATATATATATATATATGGAGTCTTAAGGTCTAATAAAAAGTATTAAATATACTTCATCCGTTTCTATATAAGTACAACACTTCTTGTTTTCACGTTTATGATTTTAACCATTAATATCTTCAATTATCAATAAGTAAAAAGTATAAAAAGCTGATATTAAAAAAATTCACATTCAGACGAATCTAACAAAATCTCACATGATTATATTTTTCCTAAAATGTAAATCACCAAAGCTAATTAAAGTTTAAACTGTAAATAGTAAACACTATGCAAATGTTGCACTTATTTAAAAACGGAGTAAGTACTTTTTAAATGGTAAGTATTACAAAATTTATGACAATATCACACGTTGATTGGTGTTATTAATAGTTAGTTTTTGCTTAATGATGTTAATTTACACTTTTGACTTCTTCTATGGAGTCACAAATCAAACAATAATTTTAGAATGGGAATGACGGAGGGAGTATTATATTATTAGCGAAGCTATGTGATCAAATGATACAAAGTATAATGCTACTACTTACTCTTGAAGTTGTCATTGAGTCGAGAGGATTGTGTCAATGGCAATGCACTACGATTGTATAAACATAACTTCCAAATCCAGATTACTACTGCAACTAAGATGGCAAAGGCAAGTGTAGCTGCTAGAACAAGTATTATAATTGAGGCCGGTGTTAACGACTCTTTTTTGGTGTATGTAGTGGGAACCCGCACCAAAAGGCCTGTATCCGACTCCAAGTAAGGTATTGTAAAATCGACCCGTTGCATCCTATAAGGCAATATTGTTACGTCACCAACTGCACCATCAAACTCCTGCACTTACGATATATATAATCATCAATAATATGCTCCTTGATGGGAGTTTATGCTTCGAAAAATGCTCGATAGCAAGACCGATTTATTGGCCTAGGCTTAAGGCTGATTTGTTATCATTCTACAGTAAACAATAATAATAAAGTAGTTTGCAGTTTTCTGTAAATATATATACTTTCTTCATTTGAAAAAAAAGAGATTGCAACAATTTGATATATATTTGCACTATTCACGTGCTTATGGTATGTGTATGACCCAAGTGTAATAGCGGACACTCCGATCCCAAGAGGTCCGCAAACACTATTAAGGACGCGAACGTACAAACATCATCTATAACCCTATAGGCAAATTTACTAATATGGCCTGACAACGTCGTTGGCGGTTGCCTAACAAGACATATAGAGGAATCTTCCCTTTTGTCAAATATAATTACACGCCTTGTCAGAGGAATAATACTTCTATAAATAGCCCGGCCACTAGTACCATTTCTGCAGGTACATTTATACAGACCTAAGATAGCTTATCTCTCTATACTTTCTCTCTCTTAAATTTCCTTGTGCGCACGTGCTGGCTTGAGCATCAGAGGGTGTTTCCTCGCATCCCCCCGAGGGTTTACGGTTCCTCTCTGTGCAGTTATTCACCAGCGGATGCTAACTCCACTTATTGACAGGCTCTTCTCAAGACCGCCAACCCGTTCTACAACCGAAACACTTACTTTTTTTAAAAGAGAAATTTCATTAATTGAAAGCCAAGTATTCATTTGCTTACTTTGATCATATTTTTTTAACTCATATATAGAAAGAGTTGCTATTATTTAAATTGTTATTAATTTTTTTTCAATGTATATTTTCAAAGCATTAACTTTTTATAATTTTTACCAATGAATACTAAGACATACTAGCGGTCGAACTCATGCATTAGCGAACATGCAATTCAAGGTATTGCAAATTTAAAAAAACAACGGAAGTATATATATATATGATTGATATAAGGATGATTATAGTTGAGTAACTTTCTCTTTGAAAAATATTATTACAACTTATATGATGTGCCGTTTAAAACATAATAAAACCACAATTTCATAAAAAATTAGCAATGACACAGAACAAGCCCTTCTAATTAATCTGGTTATCTGTTAATATTCATTTAATTTAGGACAACTGATATATAGGGCTCAATATATGCCAATTGAACTTAAAAGTTTGTGGAAAGGTATTAATTCAATGTTTGAGTAGGAGGAAAAAGATAGAAAATACGAACCTCATTATGGACTGCATCGAGCATATCATCAAAAGTGCCTTTCATGGTGCCATCAGGATTAATAAATGGAACTAACTCGTATTCAAGGGAAGGAATGGCTATCTCAGCCGCAGCTCGAAAGACTTCAATGGAGAAACCACTGAAGTTATATTCACCATCCCTCAAACTTCTGAATTTTACGAATTCGTTCAACTCTCTTACAGGTACTACAAATCGTAGTTTTTGCGAAGTTGTAGTTTGGTTTGTTTGGTCTGTGCTATTTTGAGCCCTTACATGGATTGTTATCAAGGACATTGTGGAGAGTAATATGAGAAGGGAAATACCAGAATTCTTCATTTTTGTTTGTTTATTTTTTTGGTCTGCTTCTGCACTCTTCTAGTCTCAAGTTAGTTGCTGCAAAAATCTTTCTATATGTAGATTAATAATGTTAAGTGAAAATTTCAACCTCGAAAAATAGGAATAAGTAATGGGATAAATCATCTTATTGCCTAAGTCAGCTCTAGCAGAAGTGGTGTTATGCGTATGATAGAAGTATTGGTAATATCAATTATGTGTTATATAAGGAAAAAGACTAGGCCAAAGTCAGCTTAAATCGTTGAATCAATTATGCTAGTACTACTTGCAATATTTTGTTTCAGGCACTTAGCGAGTTGCAACATTAACAAATTAAAAAATTTATGAAAGTTGCTGTCATCAAATTGGATAAATTTTTCTAGGCTTGTGTTGTTATAACGGACGTGAGAGAGAAACAAATTATAAATGCAAAAAGCGATAAAAACAGACACCAGATTTACGTGGTTCACCAATTTGGCTACATCCACGACAGAGAGGGAGAGAATATTTTATTATGTGAGGAAAACCAGATTACAAAGAGAATTTAGGCTAATTCGACGTTTAAAACCTAGTTACAAATAACTTATTTATACTTAGCGCTCAAAAACGCGTTTCCGCGTTATCCGCCGACCCGCCCGGGCGCCCGGGCGAAATCCGCCCGACCGGGCGGTCCCCAGCTCTTCCAGAATAGCTTACGCGCCCGACCGGGCGAAATCCGCCCGACCGGGCGAAGACGAAAACAGTTTCGTCAGTTCTTCGTAAAACTGACATAACTTTCTCGTTTCTCATCGGAATTGGGCATATGACCTATCGTTGGAAAGCTCTCGGAACAAGCTATCACCTCCACTTTGAATCACCTCAAAGTCATTCATAGATTGAGAGATATGTCCATTCAAAGTCAGCCTTATGTCATTCCTTCTTAACGCATTCTACCAAACACCTTCAAGGCACCATTCAAGTCACTATTCTTACAAATCTCCACCTTGACTTGAATCCTCTCACAATACCATAAAACAGATGCATTGATCACAACGCCAGAATCTCCCTACACCAGATTTGTCCCAACAGACAACCAGACCAGATTAGTCCCTAAGGACCCCAGAATTGCCCCCATATGAGTCTCACCCAATCTCGCCAAGATCGCTGACCACTCATCATGAACGACCCGGTCTCACAGCCTATGAGACCCCATGTTGCACATTCACCCAAAGCCCAACTTATTACCCGTCGAAAATCAAATCGTCTTCACTGAATCGCAAACACACTAGCTCCACCTTAATCAAGACGAGCCAGTACCCTGCCAGTTGCTCCAACTAGAGCCATTTGCACTTACGTCTAAGTACCCAAAGCAGATCACCCTTGGCGCAGGGGAACTTCCGTCGAACTTCTTCTATGCTCGCGCCGGAGCACTCCATCCCGTTCTCACTGGAACGCAGGCAACTCCTCCTGGAGTTCCAATCTAGCTACCTCTTGGTGACTTCTTGCAGAATCACCTCTCAACCCAACACTCCCTGGCAAAGACATGTCGCTCGAGACCCCATAGCTATAAGCTGGCACACAAGTATCGATAGAACCGAACCTTATCATACCAATCTGCTGTTGAGAGACCCTTGGTTGTTCTTCTTGATGACCCTTAGTTTCAACCAGTTGCGTAGAAGTTCTCACAAACTCTACCTAATTGTTGACACTCTCATCCTCAACCCAAGTAGTACTCTCAAACCCGGTTGTTGAACTCATTCCCATTGACTCTGACCTCTCAACCTGTGAAGAAGCCCCCATAAGCTCCACCTCACACTCAAGACCATCACTTGTCAACTCAGAATGCAGCTTCAACTCAGATAACGTAGACCCTTGCAACACATACAATGTCTCCCGTTTAACCCCTTTCAGAATCATCTTTGAACCCCTGTAGACATACAACCCTCCACCCTCACCTTTGAAACTGAACCGTTTCTTGTCTAACAGACTAAGTGAAATCAGATTCTTTGTGACCTGTAGAACATGCCTAACATCATTCAAAGTACAGACTTTGCCATCACATGTCCTAATTCTGATGGACCCTATACCAACTGTCTTACAGACCTCACTGTTGGCCATAGTAACACTTCCATCAACCTGTTTATAGTTCATAAACCATTCCCTCCGCGAACACATATGACAAGACGCTCCAGAATCTAAAACCCACACATCACTGCAATGTGTTTGTTCATTAGCAACTAAAGCAATATCATTATCAGAACTGAAATTTTCTGCTGCAACAGCAGCAGAACCAGACCTAGATTCATCCTCCTGATCCTTCCTTTTAGGACATTCCTTTTTCCAATGCCCTTTTTCCTTACAGTAATTACAGATATCATTAGGTTTAGGACCCCTAGAAGACGGTTTCCTGGATTTCTTCCCCGAATTCTCATGTCCATTACTACTGGCTACTAATCCAGCAGCCTGATCGCCTGTACCTGTACCAGATGCCTTATGGCGCAATTCCCTAGTATGCAAAGATGATCTAACTTCTTCTAGGGACACAGAATCTTTACCAACTATGAAAGATTGCACAAAATTTTCATACGATATAGGTAAAGAAACAAGCAGGATTAAAGCGGCATCCTCATCCTCCACCTTCACATCAATATTACGCAATTCTAATAAAATTGTATTTAATTGATCAAGATGATCTCTAAGAGGCATACCTTCCTGCATTCGCAGACTGAACAGACGTTGCTTCAAAAGCAACTTGTTGGTTAGAGATTTTGTCATGTACAAACTCTCTAATTTCAACCACAGACCAGATGCGGTTTCCTCCTCCGCGACTTCAGTGATTATGTCATCTTCCAGACATAGCATAATCGTTGAATGAGCCTTCTCCTCCAGAACGGCCATCTCAGCGGTGACTGAATCCGTTGCTTTCTTTGCCAACGGTGCCCACAACCCCTGTTGCTTCAGTAAAGCCCGCATCTTGATCTGCCACAGACTAAAACTATTCCTCCCAGTAAATTTATCAATTTTGACATTCACCCCAGACATCTTTCTCACACAGATCGAACACCAAAGCTCTTGATACCACTTTGTTATAACGGACGTGAGAGAGAAACAAATTATGAATGCAAAAAGCGATAAAAATAGACACCAGATTTACGTGGTTCACCAATTTGGCTACATCCACGACAGAGAGGGAGAGAATATTTTATTATGTGAGGAAAACCAGATTACAAAGAGAATTTAGGCTAATTCGGCGTTTAAAACCTAGGTACAAATAACCTATTTATACTTAGCGCTCAAAAACGCGTTTCCGCGTTATCCGCCGACCCGCCCGGGCGCCCGGGCGAAATCCGCCCGACCGGGCGGTTCCCAGCTCTTCCAGAATAGCTTACGCGCCCGACCGGGCGAGATCCGCCCGACCGGGCGAAGACGAAAACAGTTTCGTCAGTTCTTCGTAAAACTGACATAACTTTCTCGTTTCTCATCGGAATTGGGCATATGACCTATCGTTGGAAAGCTCTCGGAACAAGCTATCACCTCCACTTTGAATCACCTCAAAATCATTTATAGATTGAGAGATATGTCCATTCAAAGTCAGCCTTATGTCATTCCTTCTTAACACATTCTACCAAACACCTTCAAGGCACCATTCAAGTCACTATTCTTACATGTGTATTTCGGAATTGTGGGGAAATTTCCTTACGAGATTTAGAGCATTTTTTAGGGGAGGAATAGGGCTTTTTTTATTATTAAACTTTATGGTGAAAGTAGCATTTAACATTACATAGGCCTATTAGAATAGTTGGTTAAAATCGTAAGATCATAGTTCAAACAATAATAACGGGGGTTGTCGGAAAGAATCGTAATTATGTTAGTATATAAGTCACAAATCCTGTAATTCCCTAACTTGCGCATGAAATGCTATCATATGAAGTCATATATGTCATTGGTGCCACTACGTTTGAGCACAATATCGACTACTATTTCACCATCCGTATAGACGATGGACTATGTCAACATTCCTAGAGTTTGCTAATGTTAGACCCCTCTTGTATATTCCCATGATCAAATAGCGTATATTGAACCTGTTGAGTAGCAGTAGCGACGCTATCAGGAAAAGTTTTAAGGAAAGAGATGAGATAGCAGGAAAAAGCTTGCTTCATTCATTCTCTCAGTAGTCCATATATATGGGTACACAATCCCACACAAATTAAATAACCTAGCTAGCTAACTGACAAAACACACTAAAGGACAGTAGTATTGTTGATCCCTAAGTAACAGAAAAAGGAATTAAAAACAGCTACTGGGCCCGAGCCTTTATTGGATTAATGCAGGTACAGGTAGTAAAGGACTCGCTAGCTTGGTATATCAACATCGCTCCCTTCAAGCTGGGGGTAAAGGTTCGTTGTTGAAGAACACCCAACTTATGTAGAATGGCCTGGTGTTTGGCCACAGAAAGACCCTTAGTCAGTATAGCTGCCAATTGATCATGGGTAAAGATATAAGTGGGCTTTATAGCACCTTGACTGACCTTGTCCCGGATGAAATGGCAGTTAACCTCCACATGTTTGGTTTTTTCTTGGCGGAGAGGGTTGACTGCAATAGATATGGGCATATGGCTGCCTGATTATCACATTTGAGTAGCATAGGAGCCAAGGACTTGACACCTAGCTCTTTAAGCAGTTGAGTTAACAAGGTGGCTTCACATGTGGTAAGAGCCATTGCTCTATACTCAGCTTCAGCTGTAGAGCGTGCCACCACTTGTTGTTTTTTGGTTTTCCATGAGATGAGAGAGTCACCATGAAGTATGCAAAAGCCAATAGTTGATTTTCTAGAATTGGGACAACCTGCCCAATCACTGTCACTGTAAGCAGTCAAGTGACAGGCTAAAGTCGCATCACCTAGTCAAAAATAACCTAAGGTCCACTAACTAGTAGTCAGGGAAGTCAGGATCGAATCCACAGGGAGAAGTTGTACTATTGTATCTGAACTTTAATATTACACTAACAAAATCAGATGAATGGTTGTGTTACTAAGCTAAACAGGTAACAGAATTAAATAAGAAGATGTAAATATATCAGTAAAGTACTAGAATCATGGATCACTATGCATACAATTCGGGAAATCAAGGATAAACGATAACCACCTAGTAAGTCAATTGTCTAGGGCACATGTAATTTCTCTCGAACATTACCTCCCTCAAAGATCACCCAGCCGCTCTCGCTTAGTCAAGGGTCACTTTGCCTAATAATTGAAAGCCTATACGGTATCTCTCCTCTCGAAGTAGATTCAGTATTGCAGAATTAGAAATATAAATCAGGCCTAACTTATAATCCTAACATGAAGAAACAATCAAAGGAAACAATTGAAATACCAGATAATCAAACTAATCTATCAATCCCTTATTGTATACATAGATCTCCACAATTCTAGATATAGAACTACTCACTCATAATCATGAAATCAATAACAAGAATCATATAAAAACTCATACTTGGAAACATGACAAATAACTAAGAAAACAATATATTTAACAATGGAAGAAATAACAAAGAAGTAAAGCAGAAAGATTACCGAATTATATTGAACTATGAATAAGCAAAAGGTTTGATCTTGAATTGAAATCACAAAGCAATGAATTAAGGTTCTTCAAACACTCTAGAGAGAAAAAACTAATAATAAGAACTAGATCCGAGTTAATAATTCTCATTTTTCTATTTATACAAGCCCTAAAACCATAGAAGAAAATCTCGAAAAAAGGGCCCGCAATCATTAAAAATCTCGCGTCACGCCAGCCGCCCGATCGGGCCAAAGTCGCCCGACGGGATCGGGCTCCAAAGAAGATGATCAAAGCCAAAACCGCAAGACGCCCGATGCAATCGGGCTGACCCGCCCGATGACATCGGGCGGCCTTATGAAATGGGAGGCAGAGTGCTGGAATGGCGCCCGACGTCGGGCCATCTCGCCCGATCGGGCGGAAGACCGAATTACGACAGGGCATGAAACGCCCGATCGGGCCCGCAGCTGAAATATGAAGCACTGGTATATCGCCCGATCGGGCTGGGCCGCCCGATCACATCGGGCCGATGGGCTTATCTTCGTTTTCTTTTCTTTCTTTGCTCAAAGTCCCGGAAATCATCCTCGGGATCTAGAACTCGGCATCTAACCTCTCTAATCCACTGTGCAGTCATGTAAAGTAGGTGAAAGCTTCCAAAACCTACAATTCAATACAAAATAGCAAACCACAACTAGATGGAGAGAATTAGTACCAAATGGCTCCTAAGAGCACCATAATCACAACTTTTAGCACATAATTAGGGGAGAAAACTCTATATAAAACCATAATATCAAACTCCCCCAAGCTAAACCTTTGCTTGTCCCCAAGCAAAGCACAACATGAATATGAATAGAATTTGCTTCACCCCTTAAAGTACGAAACTCAAACATTTTGACCTCAAAAACCTTCAAGCAAGCAAAGTTTAAGTTCAGTTGATCAGATCACTTTTGACTACCAATCACTTAAGCAGATCGTCCGAAATAGCAACCATACATAACTTGCACATCTTGAAAAGGAGCTCACCAGGATGTCACTCCTCTCAATTTTTGTGGCGAGCATAAAGTGTGCCCGAACGCTCACCAACCCAACCATAATATCCCTTCCCTCTCACACTCTCATGTGTTTAGAAAAGGTGAAATATCGCTCATCCTACTCAAGTCGACTCGAATAACAAACTTAAACTTCGACTTTGGCACATTGACTCTGTATCATTCCAATAAACATTAAAACAAGTGCTCAAAAGGTCTTTCTGAGGGTTGTAATGGGGCTCGGGTAAAGGTATGGGAATTATTTGGGAAATGTGGTGGAAAAGCCCAGAAAAGGGGAGCAATCAACACTAGTAGAACTAGGTGTGGTAAAATAGTTTCCATGATCTCAATCACATACCCAAAATAATGACCAACTTTGAATTTTTCGAACCAACCGACAATTGTTTCTTTGATAGTTTTCAGCAAAATGTATTGTCCTGGTTTTTACTCTTTTTTCATGACTTGTGACTTCTTGATCCTTTTCATGTGTTATTTTCTATCTATTTATTTATTTTTTTTTTTTTTTTTTTTTTTTTTTTTTATTCACTTCACTCATGTCATCATGAGCATATTAATTCCAATCAACCCGAAAATCAACCACACTAGTTCTATCCTAACAAATGCTCCCCCAAGCTAGGCTTGGGACAATAAACATTGAAAAGGCTCAAGGCGTGTAATGTGGCTTGATATAGATCCAAAGAAACTCATTAGGCTCAGCGGGGCTAGGAGGGAAATGATTCTTTTGTAGAAAATTCTGAGGCCAAAAATCAAAACAATTGAACGCCTCTATCACAGCACAATGTTCAAAGTCATCAGAAATCAACGAGTACAATGCCAAAGTCAAGATAAGAATGATATGAGGAACTAACACACAAGGATAATTCGGACATAAATGTGCATCCGAAGGCTCGAATGAATCCTTACAATATAACCAGTCCAAGCATGCAGTTAAAGTAGGTGTTTTATCATCAAAATCTACTCAAGACCAAGGCAATCAAAGATCACATCACAACATCCCAATCACGAATGCCCGATTTTCCAGTATAATGAGTTAAATCATTTTTAAAGGCAAAGTTTGGGGCACAGGGAAGCAATTAGACTATTCATGTTCAACTCGTATTTTTGGTATTTTTTCAGCAATATTTCATGTTTTTGTTGTTTTGTTGTTATGAGAAGAAAAAGTTAACCAATTAACTAGCTTAACTAACCTAAGAACACAACACTAACCTACCTAAAAAGCAATAATAGTGAGAGGGGTACTTACAGAAATCCTCCCCCAAGCTGAACGAGGCAATGACCTCATTGCAACAAGAGGAAGGGGGGACATGGATATCAGTCATCCATGTGCACGTCCTCACTAGCATCATCGCCATCCACCTCAGTGCCGGGCTGACTGTAGCTCGGGTTCCACGTATACCACGAAGGATGCGCATCATGCTCAGCAATGCGATGCAAGCGGCAGTTCTCGTCATACATCGAGTACAAAGCCAGGTGTTGATCGTTGGCTAGTGTATCGACCCGCTGACTAAGATTCTGGAGAAGAGCACCATTGGCATCAACCTGCTGGCTGATACCTTGGATAGCCGCTGTATTGGCTGTAATGCCAGTATCCATGCGGTGAAGCAGGGTCATCATTTCCTGAAAATCAAAGGAAGGAGGAGCAGTAGAATATGGGGGAGGGGGAGCATCAGAAGATGAGGGGATATCCTCAACATGGGGGCGACGATAATATGTACGTTCAGGGATCTCGGGGCGGGGAGTGGGAAAGTCAGAACCTGCAATGGGAAGGTGATAGTGAGGTTGGCCAGGTTTGATTTTGGCCAAAGGACTGGGCAGGTCAATGGAACGCATTCCGTTAATTTGCCACTTGTATGTGTCCCCACCCCGTTCTAACCAATGCAGGCGAGTGAGATAGGCATAGTCCAAGAGGGTAGGGCCTAAGGCTGGCTGATACTGGGTCTCGTCAAAGTCTGGAATGGCCCTAGCAAAAAGAGTGACTAGCCCCCCGTTCACGATGGGCCATCCGAGCCCGATCGGGCGAGCTCGCCCGACGCCATCGGGCGTCCTTTTTTTTTTTTTAATTCGCCTGAGGTTGGTTGCGCGCCCGATCGGGCTGCCACGCCCGATGTGATCGGGCTTCTGCCTTCTTTTATTTTTCTTAAAGAATGATGGTTGCGGGCCCGATCGGGTGCCTACGCCCGATCGGGCGACATTTTTTCGTCTTCTCAATTTCAGTTGCGCGCCCGATCGGGTGTAGGCGCCCGATCGGGTCATTTTTGTCGTAACATTTTTGACGGTGTTTCGCCCGATCGGGCGGGATGGCCCGATAGGATCGGGCGACGCACTTTTCCTTTGTTTTTCACTTGCTCGTTGCGCGCCCGATCGGGCAGACTCGCCCGATGTCTTCGGGCGGTACCCAGTGAGCTCTGTCTCGTTTTTTTTTTTTTTTTTTTTTTTTTTTCTTTGGTAGGCACTCCTGCACACATGTAACCTGAAGAGGGATATCAGTACCCTCTCACTCTCTCACCAAACTACAAAAAATGAACAAAGTAAAAAAAATCAATCAAAAAAATAATAAAAAAAAAAAACCTAGAAAAACTACGAAATCAAAAAGAAGGAAATCGGGTTGCCTCCCGATTAGCGCTGATTTATAAAGGTCCCGCACGACCATAATGCTTCATCCCTCAAACAGAAGGGGAGGGGGTTGAAGGTATAACTCCTCCACAGATCCAACAGGGATTCCGGTATAGTACAACTTCAGACGTTGTCCATTAACTTTGAATTTCTCGCCTGTTGCATTCATCACCTCAATAGAACCAAACTTGTTAGTGTTAGTGACAGAAAAAGGACCAGACCACCTAGATTTCAACTTACCAGGAAAAGCTTTAGTCTAGAGTTGTATAGTAAAACCTTGTCACCAATTTGAACTCCCTACTCAGAATTTTCTTATCATGCCATCTCTTAGTGCGCTCTTTGTAGAGCGCGAACTATCATAAGCATTTAGTCTAAGTTCATCAAGCTCATTAATCTGCAGTAAACGTTTCTTCCGGCTAATTTAGCATCAAGGTTCAACTCTTTAACCGCCCAAAAAGCCTTATACTCTATTCGACAGGTAGGTGGCATGCTTTTCCATAGACTAGGCGATAAGGGGTGGTACCAATAGGGGTCTTAAAAGCAGTTCTATAAGCCCATAAGGTGTCATCTAACTTATCACTCCAATCTTTTCTCGATTTAGCTACCACTTTCTCCAAAATAGATTTTTATCTCCGGTTAGACACTTCTACTTGCCCACTTGTCTGAGGGTGGTATGCTAGGCCAGTCCTATGGTAGACACCATACTTTTTGAGTAGGGCTTCAAAGGTTCTTTTGTGAAAGTGGGATCCCCCATCACTAATGACAACTCTTGGTACCCCAAACCGTGGAAAGATAATCTTTTTGAACATTTTCATGACAACCTTAGAGTCATTGGTCGGTGATGCAATAGCTTCTACCCACTTAGAGACATAGTCAACAGCAACAAGTATGAAATTGTTGCCTGAGGAAGAGGGAAAAGGACCCATAAAATCAATACCCCACACATCAAATAGTTCAACTTCTAGGATTTTGGGGCATCTCATGTCTACGGGAAATATTTCCTGTTAGTTGGCATGCATCACAAGACTTAACAAAAATACTAGCATCATGAAAAAGTGTTGGCCAATAAAAACCAGATTGAAGTACCTTTGCTACGTTTTGGAAGGCCCAGCATGGCCTCCACATGGAAGGGAGTGAGAGTGCTTCAGAATGTCATGCACCTCCCACTCTGGGATACATCGCCTGTATATATGTCAGCACAGAGCTTGTAAAGCAAAGGGTCATCCCAGAAGAATTGTTTGGCATCATGGAGAAATTTCTTCTCTGCTGGTAGCTCAGCTCTGGAGGGGTTTGTCCACTCACACAAAAGTTGGCGAAGTCCGCATACCACGGGGTAACAGAAGTGACTGCCAGGAGCTTATCATCAGGAAAGGAGTCGTCAATGGGAAGACCTTCTTCCATATCTTGCATACTGCAATCGGGACAAATGGTCAGCTACTACATTTTCTGCACCCTTTTTATCTCTGATCTCCAAGTCGAATTCTTGGAGCAGCAAAATCCACCGAATGAGTCGAGGCTTGGCCTCCTTTTTGGCGAGAGGTACTTCAATGCAGCATGATCAGTGTAGACAATGACTTTAGACCCAAGCAGATAGGTCCTGAACTTGTCCAAGGCATAGACCACAGCTAGCAGCTCTTTCTCTGTAGTGGCATAATTGACTTGAGCTTCATCGAGTGTCTTGCTAGCATAGTAGATGGCATGGAGGATGTTGTCTTTTCTCTGACCAAGGACAGCTCCCACAGCATAATCACTGGCATCACACATAATCTCAAAGGGAGGGTCCAATCTGGAGATCGATGATAGGAGCAGTAATCAAAGCTTGCTTATCCTGTTAAAAGACACTAGACACTCATCAGTAAACAGGAACGGGGCATCCTTGAGGAGCAACTGAGTAAGTGGTTTAGCAATTTTAGAGAAGTCCTTGATAAAGCGGCGATAAAATCCCGCATGACCAAGAAAACCTCTAACACCCTTAACATTCACAGGAGGGGGTAATTGCTCAATCACTTGAATTTTTGCTTTGTCCACCTGGATGCCTCGTTCAGAAATAATATGACCAAGTACCACTCCTTCAGTAACCATGAAGTGGCACTTCTCCCAGTTCAAGACAAGGTGGACATCCTCACATCTTTTCAGTACTTTAGTCAAATTCAGCAAACATGCATCAAAATCAATGCCATACACACTAAAGTCATCCATAAATACTTCCATGATGGACTCAATAAATTCAGAAAATATGGCCATCATACAACGTTGGAAAGTAGCAGGGGCATTACATAGGCCAAAGGGCATCCTTCTATAGCAAAGGTACCATAAGGACATGTAAAGGTGGTCTTCTCCTGGTCATCTGGGTGGATAGGGATTTGGAAGAAACCAGAATAGCCATCTAGATAACAGAAATGAGAATGACAAGCTAGACGTTCCAACATCTGATCAATGAAGGGAAGGGGAAAATGTCTTTCTTGTGGCAACATTTAATTTCCTATAGTCAATGCACATACGCCACCCAGTAACTACTCTTGTAGCAATTAATTCATTTTTCTCATTTTTAACTACAGTAGTACCTTTTTAGGAACCACTTGAACTGGACTGACCCACTTAGAATCAGAAATAGGATAGATAATCCCAGCATCAAGCAGTTTCATAACCTCTTTTTGACAACTTCCTGCATATTCGGGTTCAAACGACGCTGACCTTGTATACTAGGACGATGATCATCCTCAAGATGATTTTATGCATGCAAAAGTCAGGGCTTATGCCTTTCAAATCATCAATGTTATATCCAATGCCTTTTTATGTTGTCGCAAAACAGACAAAAGTTGAGACATTTGACCATCATTTAATGCAGCACTAACAATCACAGGGCAATTTTCAGAATCATCCAGAAAAGCATACCGCAGAGAAGGGGGAAGGGGTTTCAGTTCAGGTTTCTTTACCTCTACCGGTGGAGTAGCACATACTAACCGTTCATCCTCATGAGTGGTAGTACCATCAAGCTCGACACAGGTAAAAGCTGCTTCCCAAGCATCCCTTCAGTAGTCCGGATAATATCATCACCTGTGGAAGAGTAAAACAAAGCAAAGCCTCCAGTGGATCCCGCATAAGGGATTGAGGCATGTCATCATTAACCAGCACATCAATGACATCTATTCTGTAACAGGCTTCCTCTAGCATGGGACTTTTCAAAGCATTGGTCAAACTAAAAGTTACCTTATCATCCCCCACAGTCAAAGTTAATTTCCCATTTTTTACATCTATGACAGCTCCAGCAGTATGAAGGAATGGTCTCCCTAAAATGATTGGGATTTGAGTATCCTCTTCCATGTCAAGCACAACAAAATCCACAGGAATGTAAAATTTACCTACCCTCACAGGAACGTCCTCTAAGATACCTAGGGGGTATTTAACAGAACGGTCAGCCATTTGAAGAGTAATGTTGGTACATTTTAAATCTCCCATGTCAAGCTTTTTACAAACAGTCAAGGGCATGACACTAACACTAGCACCTAGATCACATAAGGCTTTGTCAATAAATATGGTGCCAATATTACAAGGGATGGAGAAACTCCCCGGATCTTTCAATTTAGGGGGGGATTGATTTGGAAAAGAGCACTACATTCTTCAGTAAAGGCAACAGTTTCTACTGCATTAAAGGCTCTTTTCCTAGTCAAAATTTCCTTCAAAAATTTAGCATATGCAGGTACTTGAGTAATGAGTTCAGTAAATGGAACAGTTACCTGAAGATTTTTCACTACCTCCATAAACTTACCAAGTTGGTGATCCAGCTTATTCTTGATAGACGAGTGGGAAAGGAACCTTGATCGCAGGAGTGGTGAGGACTGTTTTCAGGTATTGTCTGCTTCTCTGCATTTGTGTTGGTGGTAGCCTCAGGAGCTGACGAAGTTTCAGTTATGTCTGCATTTTTTTCTGCTCAACCGGACCATCCTTAGGCATTGGGGGACCATCATAATGTGTCCACTCCTAAGAGTGATGGCGTTGGCAGTGTCCCTTGGTTGCATTGATTGTGAAGGTAAGGCCCCAGGTGGCCTACTAGCAGAAGAACTAGCCAACTGAGCTAGTTGAGTCTCCAACATCTTGTTATGCGTGCCCAAATTTTCCAGTTGAGCTTTTGTGTCAGCTTGAAAAGCATTGAACCCTTCTGCATCTGGAACATCATATTCTTCAACTCTGTCATGGCTGGGTCAGCAGGAGGAGCAGGCTGTGGAGGGCTTGATTTCTCTGAAAACCAGGTGGAGCTTGTTGTGAAGGTTGGTATTGTTGACCCTGTTGTTGAGGTGGATATGGTTGTTGAGGTTGAGGGTTCAACACATTAGTACTCCTATATGAGAGGTTGGGATGTGTCTTAACCCAGGATTGTAGGTGTTGGAATAGGGGTTGAATTGGTTCCTAGGTTGTGATTGGAAAGCATTGACAGCCTCACAGTTATTTCCCAGCGCAGGACACTCTTGAGAGTTGTGCCCAGATATTCCACAAGCATCACATACATGCACATTATAGTTAGAAGCACTAGCCATCGCATTAACACTCATATGGGAGGAATCATTACCTAACTTCAGGGAGTCAATTTTCTGAGTTAGAGTAGCTAGTTGCCCAGACAGTAGAGAAATGGCTTCAACATCATGTTTACCACCTTTTTCAAAGAGGAACGAATGGTAGAGGCTTGATTAGATGCTAGCTTCTCCAAAAGTTCATACCCTTCCTCAATTGCTTTATCCATGAAGAACCCACCAGATGCTCCATCAATTACCCGTCGTGTATCTGCATCAACTCTAGTGTAGAAAATCTGACACAAGTACCACTGGTCCAACCCATGATGAGGACATAGACGCTGCAGATCCTTGAACCGCTCCCAAGCTTCATATAGAGATTCACCAGGATCTTGGGTGAAAGTAACTATGGCATGTCTCATATCTGCAGTTTTCTGGTAAGGGTACCACTTGATGAGGAAAATCTTGGAAAGTTCTGGCCAGGTGGTGATGGTGGAAGGCAGCTTGTTATACCAGAACAAAGCTTTATCCGCAAGAGAAACCAAATAGAAGGAGCTTCATCTCATCAGGAGTAACACCAGCTTGCTTCTGAGTAGCACAACACTGTAAAAATCTCTGCAGATGCTGATTTGGGTCTTCAGATGGTAACCCAGCGAACTGATTGTTCTGAACCATATTCAAAACATGAGACTTGATCTCAAAATTTGTAGCAGCAATAGTGGGCATCCGTACCCAGTAGGCACGTTATCAGGAGATGGTTGCGCATATCTCTAAAGGTTCGAGTAACATTCTCACCCATGTTGACAGTAATAGGTGAGGTGGGGTTTTCTGGATGTGGGGAAGGTGGTGGAGATGGTGTCTTTTGGGAGGGTGTCCCTGCAGACAGCTTAGCTTGCTTAGTTTTCTTTCTGAGTCTACGAGCGGTCTTTTCAATCTCTGGATCGAACGGGATGAGATTTGGAGATTTCAATTTCCTGCTCATACACCAAAAACACTAAAACAAACGTGAGATGCTCCAAAGAACAGGTGTTCTTCAGAGTAGAGGTTAGTTTAATATTATAATTCAGACAAAATAAAATAAACCGTCTCCCCGGCAACGGCGCCAAAATTTGACAGGCTAAAGTCGCATCACCTAATCAAAAATAACCTAAGGTCCACTAACTAGTAGTCAGGGAAGTCAGGATCGAATCCACAGGGAGAAGTTTACTATTGTATCTGAACTCTAAATATTACACTAACAAAATCAGATGAATGGTTGTGTTACTAAGCTAAACAGGTAACAGAATTAAATAAGAAGTGTAAATATATCATAAAGTACTAGAATCATGGATCACTATGCATACAATTCGGGAAATCAAGGATAAACGATAACCACCTAGTAAGTCAATTGTCTAGGGCACATGTAATTTCTCTCGAACATTACCTCCCTCAAAGATCACCCAGCCGCTCTCGCATAGTCAAGGGTCACTTTGCCTAATAATTGAAAGCCTATACGGTATCTCTCCTCTCGAAGTAGATTCAGTATTGCAGAATAGAAATATAAATCAGGCCTAACTTATAATCCTAGCATGAAGAAACAATCAAAGGAAACAATTGAAATACCAGATAATCAAACTAATCTATCAATCCCTTATTGTATACATAGATCTCCACAATTCTAGATATAGAACTACTCACTCATAATCATGAAATCAATAACAAGAATCATATAAAAACTCATACTTGAAACATGGACAAATAACTAAGAAAACAATATATTAACAATGGAAGAAATAACAAAGAAGTAAAGAAGAAAGATTACCGAATTATATTGAACTATGAATAAGCAAAAGGTTTGATCTTGAATTGAAATCACAAAGCAATAATTAAGGTTCTTCAAACACTCTAGAGAGAAAAACTAATAATAAAACTAGATGAGTTAATAATTCTATTTTTCTATTTATACAAGCCCTAAAACAATAGAAGAAAATCTCGAAAAAAGGGCCCGCAATCATTAAAAATCTCGCGTCACGCCAGCCGCCCGATCGGGCCAAAGTCGCCCGACGGATCGGGCTCCAAAGAAGATGATCAAAGCCAAAACCGCAAGACGCCCGATGCAATCGGGCTGACCCGCCCGATGACATCGGGCGGCCTTATGAAATGGGAGGCAGAGTGCTGGAAATGGCGCCCGACGTCGGGCCATCTCGCCCGATCGGCGGAAGACCGAATTACGACAGGGCATGAAACGCCCGATCGGGCCCGCAGCTGAAATATGAAGCACTGGTATATCGCCCGATCGGGCTGGGCCGCCCGATCACATCGGGCCGATGGCTTATCTTCGTTTTCTTTTCTTTCTTTGCTCAAAGTCCCGGAAATCATCCTCGGGATCTAGAACTCGGCATCTAACCTCTCTAATCCACTGTGCAGTCATGTAAAGTAGGTGAAAGCTTCCAAAACCTACAATTCAATACAAAATAGCAAACCACAACTAGATGGAGAGAATTAGTACCAAATGGCTCCTAAGAGCACCATAATCACAACTTTTAGCACATAATTAGGGGAGAAAACTCTATATAAAACCATAATATCATCAAGACAGCTGATGACTTAGAAGTGAATAGTATGCCTTGACCTGGGGAGCCTGCCATATATCTCAAGACTCTCTTTGCAGCTTGCATAAGGACAGTGGTGGGTTTTTGCATGAAATGGCTTAGGGTGTGTACATTGAAGGCTATATCTGGTCGAGTGATGGTAAGGTAAATTAGCTTTCCTATGAGGTGTTGGTAGGAAGTGGGGTATGTTAGGGGATCACCCAAGTCATGGGTAAGTTTAGTTTGTGAATTAAATGGGAGTTTGAGGGGTCTAGCTTGTTGAAGGTGGAATTCTTAGCTTGTAATAGGTCAAGGACATATTTTTTCTGTGAGAAGAAGCTGCCATGTGATGATCTATCCACTTCTATGCATAGGAAGTACCTTAGGCTTCCTAAGTCTTTCATATGAAACTATTGTGCCAGTTGTGCTTTACTTCAACTATGAAAGCGATTGTCGCCTGCCACCAAAAGATCATCTACATAGAATTACACTGCCGCAAATTGGTTGCCTCTTAACTTGGTGAACAAAGAGTAATCAGCTTTGTATTGCACAAATCCATAGGTATTCAAGGCTCTTGGCGGTTTAGCAAACCACTGTCTAGGTGCTTGTTTGAGTCCATATAGGGACTTGATCAATTTGCACACTTTGTGAGGGTTATGATAAGCATAAGGATGATCCCCCTGACCAACCACTACAGGTTTGCCTGGGCCTTGATAGCCAGTTGATATTTTTATGTACACATCCTCTAATAAATCTCCATGTAAATTTTAAAAACGCATTCTTTATATCCATTTTGTATACATACCAATCTTCTCTAGTACCAACAACCAATAGGCTCTCACGGTTGTGAGCTTAGCCACAGGAGCAAATGTCTGCATCCTAGTACCACAAGTCTAGCCTTGTGTCTTTCTACAGTGCCATCAAGGTTGAATTTTGTCTTGTAAAGCCACTTGCAACCTATGGCTCTCTTGCCTGCAGGGAGGTTGGTGATGCTCCATAATCTTCATCCAAACCAATGAGGAACCGGAAAAGATGTTGCTCTTCTTGCTGCTTGTTTGAGATGAACTCATTTATCTTTGTGTTCATGGTTGTGATTGGTGGCAAGCTGTTGAGTGATTCCAGTTCTTCCCACAGTGCCTTCATGTTGGTGTAATACTCATTCATTGAGGCTCTATTTTGCTTCATATTATACAACTCTCTACCGAGTTTATATTTTCTTGCTCCATGAGTGACTTGAAATTTGTTCTTCAGTTGAATCCATATGGCTCTGGATGTGTTAAGATACAACATAGACTTTTTCACAGCTTCAGTCATAGACCCATGTAACCAAGATATCACAAGGCTGTCACAAGTATCCCACTACTACTCCTGTTTTTGAATGTCTTCACCATCTCTTATGACCGTGCCTGTCACAAATCGGAGCTTCTTTTTGGCTGCAAGGCTAATTTCCACGGATCTTTGCCATGTCCTGTAATTTGCCATGCCTTAAAGCTTCTCGATGTATTTAATGTTTGGTCCATCTGATGGGCGGAGATCAGTGGACTTTGCATGCATGTCCAAAAGACTAATTTTTTCCTTTGACATTTTAGTATAGACAAAGGTGAGAACTTTGGTTGATGGTTTAGTTTTTGAAAAGGAAAATTTTTTGTAAGTTTGCGGAAGGAAAATGTTTATGACTGGTTTTAGATTTTGCTGAAAAACTTCATCTTTTTCTTTCCTTGGCTGAGCTATAGCTCTGATCTGATACCATGTTGAGTAGCAGCAGTGGCACTACCAGATAAAGTTTTAAGGAAAGAGATGAGATAGTAGGAAAAAGCTTGCTTCATTCATTCTCTCAGCAGTACATATATATGGGTACACAATCCCACACAACTAACCTAGCTAGCTAACTGACAAAACACACTAAAGGACAACAATATTGTTGATCCCTAAATAACAGAAAAAGGAATTAAAAACAATTAAATACTGGCCCTGGGCCTTTATTGGACTACATGCAGGTAGTAAAGGACTCGCTAGCTTGGTATATCTGCATCAGAACCACATATTACATTATGTATGGATGATATGTGCTACAATAGCAAAATACATTATTACATTATGTATGGATGATATGTGCTACAATAGCAAAATACATCCCGCAGAGGATATAATTAATAAGATAGCTAGCTATTGAGTATTCCCATATGAGATATAGCCATGTAGAAGCAAATCACAAAGTATTAGACGTTGTACGGGGTTTATTTAGCATGTAGAGTACAAAGAAGACCTCATATCTCCAGTTAACTACTAGCTAGGTTCATGAGTTTACACTAGTGTAGATAGAACTATAGAAGACCAAGCAAGGATTATTGGCCTAGTGGTAAGAAAAAAACCTTTCAACCTCAAGGTTGGGGTTCGATCCTCACTAGGGACACTTTTCAATCTCAAAGTATCTATTCGCAAACTCAGATCGGATTAACCTGTGAGAGGTGTCGGTCTGACAGGGCCATTCATCTTACCATAAGATCCCCAATGAGATAAAAAAAAAAGGAACTATAGAAGGGTGTGTAATTTGGTGAGGAGAACTGCAAGTAGATTTTTTATGAAATGATTTATTTGTTTCAAGTCAGCGAAATCATTGACTAGCTAGAAGTTATGACAGACTTGAATTATTTCTTTTTAACTAACTGCAATTACAATGTTGCTCTAGGTACTTGTCCCTTGGAACATTGACTTTGATACGTTCTCGTTTTTTCGGTTGTTTATTCCAAGTTTAGAAGGACTGCAATTATAATATTGTTTGATGCTTTTGGTATATATTTGACTATGTTCTATTTTTAGGCGACTGCATTATTTTTATTAAGTTATATGAAGGGAATAACTTATGAAACTGTATTAGCTTAAATCATAAATAAACGGTCTCCTGTTGATTAACGATATGTTGTCGGGATGTGTGTGGAGAGTGAAGACCTTGAACAAGCCTGTAACTGCATTGACTAGATGTTGTGAGTCAGCCTGAGCTGTCCAAAAATAGAAATAATATCAAGTTGCTTTAAACAAGTTAATAACGAACTACAAGATGCATATATAGCAGACATTTCTTTGTAATTGACCTTGAACACGTATTTAGTAAACTTGAACTTATATTTTACAAATCTTAAGTTTTTTATTCGATACTACTATAACTTTTTTTTTTTTTTTTGAATAGCGATACTACTATAACTTACTGTAAGAAATTAAAGATGTCTCTTAAATAATATTTGAGTAATGACTCATTCTTTCAAATTGAAAAACCACTTTAGTTTAGGGTTTTTGTCATATTATACCTAATAAAATACAAGTTTTGTAAAAAAGGACTTAATAATTTTTTTTTGTCTAAAAAGACCTATTAAAATACTTCAGTTGTTAATAACAACCATTTTATGAATTTCAGACCAAAACACTAAATTCCAGCATTGATTTTTTCTTTAACTCCAATGTTTCACCACCTCATCACTATCAGTGTCATCTAGAGATGGCAATTGGTAGGATCTGGACAGGGTCCTCTATAATCCAGATCCAGATTCGTTTTTTAGGCAAGGATCCATATCCTATCCGGATCCACTGGGTAATGAAAATGAGGATCCAGATCCAGATCCGTATGGATCCTATGGATCTGGTTCCTAAACGGATCCAAAACGGATCCTTGCCTATTGTCTTCAAACTAAACTAATTTTCACAATGGTTAAAGATTTTAAATGATAAGGTTATCTAACATCAACCAAAAAATACATTTAATTTTGAAAAATAACCATTGCAACTACTTACAAGTATTCAATTATCAAATTGTAGATTAGTTATCAACCCAATTTTTGAACTTAATTATCCTGTAAGTTCGCACAAAAATATCATACATTAATTAAAAAATAATAATCCGAAATTCAAGCGAAAATCCGTTTTACATGTACTAACTAATATTATAATATTATCTAAATATAATATTAAATTATAATAATATTATAAAAATGGGTAAACGAATCTGGATCTGGGTAATAATTTAGGACCCGGTCCAGATCCCTTTTTTTCAAGTAGGATCCAGATCCATAGGGTCCAAAAATTTGAGGATCCAGATTCGTCAAAAAAAGATCTGGGTAGGGTCCGTCCATTACCCACTGCCATCTCTAGTGTCATCTTGCTGACCTTCATCTTAGATGAGTTTCTAAATATTTTGATAGAATTTGAGCTGCTAAAACTGCTAGCTGCTTTTTTCTAAGAAGATGAAGTGAATGAAGTGTGAGAAGATAAATTAAGAGCACTGAGCTGGAAGACATAAAGAAAGAATTAAAAGATCGAGTCCATTGGGATTAAAAAAAATTCAATGCTAGAATTTGGTGTTTTGGCTTGAAATTTATAAAATGGTTGTTATTAACAACTGGAAGTATTTTAATAGGTATTTTTAGATTAAAAAAATTATTAGGTTCTTTCTTACAAAACTTGTGTTTAATTAGATATTTTTTGACAAAAATACCCTTAGTTTAATAATGGATCTTTTTATAAGTGCCTAAAACAAAAAATTTCCAATATCACTTTATAGAGTTGTTAAAAGCTGACCCAACATGAGGAACGAATCGGAAATTTAACTTGTGGAGCATGGTAGCCTATTAAGATAATGGATTTCAAATGTTGTAATATGTCAACTTGGGGACAAAGAAATGGCAGGATATTTAACTTCCTGCAAATTAGTACATTAGACAATAGACATAGACAACGAAAGATGAAAAGGAGCTTTTTTATTGGACAAATTCACAAAAGAGGGTCCAATTATTACTCATTTTCTTTTGTAAGTTTCATTTATAGATTATTCTCTGCAGGTCCCAAGTTTACTATTTTGTGATTTTCATAGGTCTCGAGTTATTTATAACCGCTTTAGAAGGTAAGATTTTTAAATATTTACCATCTTCGAACACTTTCAGCAAGTGACAAAGACCTATAAAATGGGACCGACGTTTAAAAATCTTACCTTTTGAACCGTTTATAAGTAATTCAGGACTTATAAAAATTACAAGATGGTAAGGTTCAAAATGGTAAACTTGGAACCTGCAAGGAAAAATCCGTAGTTAAGACTTATATAAAAAAAGATAATAGTTGGACCCAATCTTATGAATTTCTCCTTTTTTATTTGGGTGTCTTGACTTTTTGAATACATTATACATGAAATGCATTGAAAGAGTCTACTTACTTCATTAGAGATCATCTTAACTCAACTCAGATTAAAATTTCTACAAGAAAGCTCAAAAACATTTGCAATTCAATTTTGTGTAGGGAATTGATGTATACAATCTCATCTTTAAATTCACAAACTAATACCCTATGTAGATTATGATTTGATTTGTAAATCCTGGGAAGATGCTGAGCCTCATCATCTTCACCCTGCTACTAATTTCACCTACATATACATTTTCTTCAACCGACGACGACAACATTAACCCTCCATATCACCATTGCCCAGACAGTACTGGCTACACCTACACCTCAGGCAGCATATTTGAAGAAAATCTCAATCACACCCTTCACACACTAATTCCGCCTAACACGTTGCGAAATTTCTCCTCTGAGCTCACCTATGGCACAGGCATTGACCAAATTTACGCTCTCTACTACTGCAGAGGTGATGCTGATGCTGATACATGCTACAGATGCATCCAGGATTCGATACAGGAAATAGTACAGAAATGCGAATTTAAGAAACAAGGGATTGTTTGGTATGAGTTTTGCACCTTACGTTATGCCAATTATACCATATTCTCACTTGATGAGGAAAGTCCTTCTGAATCACACTATAATCACACTAGTTTGGTGAGCAACCCAATCCTTGAACCACACCGTCAGCTATTCAACAACACTATGAATGATCTTATTCGTAATGCTGCGCATAATGGTAGCCGTCTTGGTTTCGCCGCAAATGAGGCCAATCTATCCTCATCTCTTACATTGCGCGGCCTTGCGCAGTGCAGTCCTTTTATTAGTAGTGACCTTTGTGAGACATGCCTCACGGCTGCTTTTAGGCAGATGGATCTATGGTCCAACACTATACTGTTTTTGCCGAGTTGCAATATTGGGTTCGAGTTGCTTGGATTCTCTCTGCAAACTGAGCGACCTTCATCTCGTAACCCAGATACCCAACGAACAGGTAATATACTCCCGGAATTTACATAAAATTCTTATTTATGTTGTATGAAAATTGCTCGAGTTTTAGGATTTCATTAACACAAAATTTCACCGATTTCTGGCTAAACAGCAAACAGTTTGTTAGCAAACAAAAGAGAGAAATGGGGTGGGGCCACATAAGTGTATATATTACTTATATGTCTGGCCTCTCTCTTGTTTGCTAACATACAGTTTGTCGATTTAATTTCTTTCTTTCAGATTCGAGAGGTCTTAGCCTCTTAGGTCTCAAGAAGATTTTGTGCTTCACACATCCTAATATTATATCTTCTAAAATTTGACAAACAATTTATGCTTTTTATTTTTCCAGAGCGGTCTAAGGTTGTTATTATCGGCGTACTGATACCTGTCATTGTAATATTATTACTTCTGGGTGGCTTTTGGTTGTGGAGGCGGCG
The DNA here is from genome assembly GCF_026745355.1 of Beta vulgaris subsp. vulgaris. Taxonomy (NCBI): domain Eukaryota; kingdom Viridiplantae; phylum Streptophyta; class Magnoliopsida; order Caryophyllales; family Amaranthaceae; genus Beta; species Beta vulgaris. The sequence continues at coordinate 7,715,192 of NC_079204.1, forward strand.
AAGGCGGTCACCAGGTAAGCTTAATCATGTTATATATTCATATAGGAAATAATGAAATTCTCCCTTCATCCATGAATTAGTCACCGGTTCTTGATAATTATGTTGCTAAACTTTTTTTTTTTAAGGGTAGAACTAATTAAAATACTTCCGTTGGCAACTTAATACCACATTATAATTTTCAGGCTAAATTGTCAACTTTTCGGCGTTGACAATTTCTTTTCCTCCAAAATCTCGTTTTTTTGTTTTGTCCATTTCCCCTTCTTAATATTTAAAAGCCCTAATTTCCCCAATTTTCCCCAATTTATTGAAGCTAAAGCTCTCATCCTTGACCTCGGAGCGGGTAATAGTTTAGTTAGAAAACTCAAAGCAAGTGCAATCGTCCGAATTCGTAGAGGAGACACGAGTGAACCCAAAATCGGAAATCAGGTTTGTTTAAATAAAAATCTGGAACAATGTGAGCGAGTGAGGAGAGAGGGAGAGAGAGTGTGTGTTAATTAGTGAAAAGATGGAGAAGTAGATAAGAAGGAGAAGATGACATGAAGATTTGAGAGAAGGAGAGAAAAAAGATGGCGATCTTGTGAAATAAAGAGGAGAAAACAAAAGAATGTGAGTTGACAAAACTAAAAAGACCGAGGTTTTGGGGGGAAACCAAATGTCAATGCCGGAAAGTTGACAATTTGACCTGAAAATCGTAATATGGTGTTTAGTTGCCAACGGAAGTATTTTATTTGGTCCTTTCCTCCAAAAAAAATTTAAGTGGTGTTTCCCCACAAAAATCATATTCTTATTGGTCTTTTCCCACAAAAAATCCTATCTTAAATTAAAATTTCTTTTCATGTACTTTCAATTTCATCTATAACGAGCAAAACAAACAATATCAAGTGTAACTTGGTAGATTGGTGTCTGTTTGAATTTTCACAATATCAACTGTGACAATCGTTACTCATATGTTGATATGTACTTAAATACTTCCTCCGTTCTATAATAAGTGAAATACTTACTATTTTAGAATGTTTCAAAATAAGTGAAACATACCTTAAATGGAAAAAAGAAAGTGACAAAATGACAAGAGTACCCATCATAAACTTGTGTAATTTGCTTTTCTCTCTCCTACTTTTGACAACATAAAAGGGTATTTTATGACTTTTTGGCTTTTGAAAGTGATGTTTATTAAATCTTGTGTCCAATGCCTATGTTTCACTTATTATGGAACGGAGGAAGTATATGTTAACTGTTAAAGGTGTGCCTTAGAAAGTATGCAACAAATGTTATTGAAACTATTATCTAATATTAACGCTGGTTTGCAAAAAAATAAAATAAAAGAGATCATTTCGAAAGAGAGCAAGTGTATTACGATTTTTGAAAACTAACTAGTTATTAAGGAAAATTTTCATTTATTAATATTATACATTAAAATAATAACACTAAATATCACTTGATCTAGTGGTTAAGACCTTAATATATAACCTTGAGGTCATGGAATCAAACCTTGTGCTATGAAATTTCTAATAATTTTTTTTCACTGTATGTGGATTACATGGAGTTTAATGCTTTAGGAAGAACGCCACGTGACATCGTTCCACGTTTAGGAACGTATTTTGATATATTATTGTCATAAAGTGTTGTCATAAAGTGCCAAGTAGTATAGATCAATGATATACATATATTGTTGTCATAAAGTGACAAGTAGTAATTGCACAAACTTGTATGAAATTAAGAAGTAATTGCACAAACTTGTATTAGTCCAAGTAATTGCCAAACATAAAGCTGATTAATATACTATTTGGTCAAAGTCCACTCATGATGAAATTTATTTTACTTCATGTCATAGATTAAAAGTCAAACTAGAATTTTATGAGCTTATTATGCAATGACGAAAGTAATTTGTGTGAATGTAGGGCTCCATTTGATTGCAGAAATATATTATTAGAGGAGTATAGTTTTCCATAAAAACCTCTAGAAAGGAAAATACAATTGTTAATTAATTTTTCTTTATTTAGTGTCGAGCTCAAAAGTTATAGGGAAAAGGAATAATGAAAATGGAAGGGAGATGACTGATAGGAGGAAGGAAAATAAAATCGATTTTTCTAATCTATGCACCTAGTGCAAAGATTTGACTATTTGTTTTTAGCTTTATTAAACAAAATTGAAAAACATGACATAGTTAGTCAAGTATATTATTCTCTTAATTGATATATAATTGATATCTAATTTCTCCGATTAATTACAATGATTCGATCCACATCCAAGTATCCGATGAATTTAATCTCCATGTCGAATTATTGACTTGTGTTAGGAAAAATTCATTTGCGCTAGCTTATAAGTAGTTTAGCGCTCCTTCTCCAGTTCCCCTAGTCCTTTGACCTTTATGGGTTCATTTTCGAAATTTAACAGGTGCAGGAAGTGTAGTAGTGGAGCCTAATATTGAAGAACCTAGGATGCAATTGACTCGATTTACGCATTCTCAGGTGAAAGCCATGACAAATGAGTTTGAAAGAGTACTTGGTGAAGGTGGTTATGGGATTGTTTACTATGGTCGATTAACTGATCCTGACCGAGAAGTCGCCGTGAAGGTGCTATCAAAGAACGATGCACCCATGCAATTTAGCAATGAGGTTAGTAGCCCTCACAATATATATACTCACTCAGTTTAGAATTAGTCATTGTTTATGCTGATTTTGTACCAAATACGCAAAAGAAAAAGGGAACCAACAACGAGATCTTTACACTATTGCAATCTGTGAGTTGTGACTTGCCGAAGGAGGAAGGCAGCAGCTTGCGCGAGAGAAGAATGGCTCGGCACGAGTGGTGCGCCCGCACCAAATGAAGGTGCGCCCGCACCAGGTCAGGTGCGCCCGCACCAAGTAATGGTGCGCCCGCACAGTCACGACGACAGATTTCAAGAAGTGAGGCAGAAACTTTGGTGCTCCCGCACTCGAGGCATGTGCGCCCGCACATTAGGCTGGTGCTCCCGCACCAAATGTTGGTGCTCCCGCACCAAATGTTGGTGCTCCCGCACCTATCGGGGAGGCGAAATTTTTCCGGGTTTTTTTTTTATCTTACGACTTAGGGCTTGTATCTTAGACTTCATATAAATATGTTTTGTCATATTTAGGGCTTATAACCACAAAATACTAGAGAGAGAGATTAGGGAAAACACAATAGAGGAGACTAGAGAGAGTCTTTGAGATTCAATTGCAAATCCATTCAATTGAATCTTACCTATTGTATTTGTAATCGTCTCGTTCATAGTAAACGATCTTTTCCCTGCCTTGAGGACGTAGCTATCACGTTGATAGTGAACCTCGTTAAATTTGTGTGTCCTTTATTCGCTTTCTTGTTTTTCTTGTGTGTGTGCTTGGTTGTTGTGAATTCTTGTTGGTTTAATTAAACGCTTCCGCATAATAAGTGGTATCAAGAGCTACAGGTTAACACCGGGGTTAATCGCTTTTGGGACATGGCAACAACAACCTTAAAGATCGACAAGTTTACGGGAAGGAATAGTTTTGGGCTATGGCAGATAAAGATGAGAGCTTTATTGAAACAACAAGGTATCTGGAAACCATTGATTAAGGGTTTCACAACGACATCAAAAGAGGGAAATCTGACTGGTCTAACTGAGGTCGAGTTGGAATCTATGGAGGAAAGAGCACACTCCACTATCTTGCTATGCTTGGCGGACGATGTCATCACAGAGGTTGCAGATGAAATCACGGCTGCAGGTTTGTGGTTGAAACTGGAGAGCTGTACATGACAAAGTCGCTCACAAACAAATTGCTATTGAAGCAAAGGTTGTTTGGCCTACGCATGAGAGAAGGTATGTCCCTAAAAGATCATCTCGATCGTTTGAATTCTATTTTACTGGACTTGCGTAATTTAGATGTTAAGATTGAGGATGAGGATGCTGCGTTGATATTGTTGGTTTCATTGTCAAGTAGCTATGAACATTTTGTAGAGTCTTTTGTGGTTGGAAAAGACACTGTGTCCCTAGAGGAGGTAAAGTCAGCACTTTACACTAGGGAATTGCGTCATAAAGCAACTGGTGATATGGTAGAGGATCGTGATTATTCTGCAGGTTTGGTAGCAAATGCTGAGAAAAATAAGGGAGATTCGAGTAGGGATAGGAGAAAACCTAGGTCGAAGGGCCCTAAAAGTAGTGATCTTTGCCATTATTGTAAAGAACCGGGTCATTGGAAGAGTGAATGTCCTAAGAAGGATGGTTCGGCTTCTTTTGCAAAACAAAATAAGGTTGACTACGATTCTGAGGAGGATTTAGCTCTAATTGTCCATGAGGAGAAACGCTTAGAAGATAAGTGGGTTCTAGATAGTGGATGTTCTTCACATATGTGTTCTGACAAGGAGATGTTTTCGACCTATAGCTTATGCAAGAGTAGTGTTACTTTGGGTGACAATACGGTTTGTGAGGTGGTTGGAGTAGGCTCTGTGAGGTTTAGAATGCATGATGGGAGAGTTAAGGATCTTAGAGGCGTGAGGCATGTTCCACAACTTAAGAGAAACCTTATATCTCTTGGGATGTTAGACCGTAAGGGTTTTCGATTCCAAGGAGGGGATGGAGTTTTGCGTGTGGTGAAGGGTTCTTGTGAGTTACTTCGTGGCGTGAAGTCAGGTGTGGGTAACTTGTATGATTTCAGGGTACGGCACTGGCTAGAGATGATTCTGAGTTGAAGCTGCATTCTGGGTTGAAAAATGATGGTCTTGAGTGTGAGGTGGAGCTTATGGGGGCTTCTTCACAGGTTGAGAGGTCAGAGTCAACGGGAATGAGTTCAACAACCGGGTTTGAGAGTACTACTTGGGTTGAGGATGAGAGCGTCAACAATGAGGTAGAGTTTGTGGGAACTTCTACGCAACTGGTTGAAACTAAGGGTCATCAAGAAGAACAACCAAGGGTCTCTCAACAGCAGATTGGTATGATAAGGTTCGGTTCTATCGATACTTGTGTGCCAGCTTATAGCTATGGGATCTCGAGCGACATGTCTTTGCCAGGGAGTGTTGGGTTGAGAGGTGATTCTGGGAGAAGTCACCAAGAGATAGCTAGATTGGAACTCCAGGAGGAGTTGCCTGCATTCCAGTGAGAACGAGGTGGAGTGCTCCGGCGCGAGCATAGAAGAACTTCGACGGAAGTTCCCCTGCGCCAAGGGTGTTTTTTTGGGTACTTAGACGTAAGTGCAAATGGCTCTAGTTGGAGCAACTGGCAGGGTACTGGCTTGTCTTGATTAAGGTGGAGCTAGTGTGTTTGCGGTTCAGTGAAGGCGATTTGATTTCCGACGGGTAATAAATTGGGTTTCAGGTGAATGCGCAACATGGGTCTCATAGGCTGTGAGACAGGGTCGTTCATGATGAGTGGTCAGTGATCTTGGCGAGATTGGGTGAGACTCATATGAGGGCAAGCCTGGCATCGGGTGAAAGATGCATGAGCAGGAAGGAAAGGAGTATCTCGCGTACTGTTGCAGAGGTACATGATGTGTTGATGGTTTCGAGGTGGAGTCGTGTGATAGATGCAAGTCAAGGTGGAGATTTGTGAGTTGTGACTTGCCGAAGGAGGAAGGCAGCAGCTTGCGCGAGAAAAGAATGGCTCGGCACGAGTGGTGCGCCCGCACCAAATGAAGGTGCGCCCGCACCAGGTCAGGTGCGCCCGCACCAAGTAATGATGCGCCCGCACAGTCACGACGACAGATTTCAAGAAGTGAGGCAGAAACTTTGGTGCTCCCGCACTCGAGGCATGTGCGCTCGCACATTAGGCTGGTGCTCCCGCACCAAATGTTGGTGCTCCCGCACCTATCGGGGAGGCGAAATTTTTCCGGGTTTTTTTTCTTTATCTTACGACTTAGGGCTTGTATCTTAGACTTCATATAAATATGTTTTGTCATATTTAGGGCTTATAACCACAAAATACTAGAGAGAGAGATTAGGGAAAACACAATAGAGGAGACTAGAGAGAGTCTTTGAGATTCAATTGCAAATCCATTCAATTGAATCTTGCCTATTGTATTTGTAATCGTCTCGTTCATAGTGAAACGATCTTTTCCCCTGCCTTGAGGACGTAGCTATCACGTTGATAGTGAACCTCGTTAAATTTGTGTGTCCTTTATTCGCTTTCTTGTTTTTCTTGTGTGTGTGCTTGGTTGTTGTGAATTCTTGTTGGTTTAATTAAACGCTTCCGCATAACACAATCAATATTAACGAATGAATGAAAGACGTAAAGGAAATAACGCAATAAAAAGACAAAGGAGTTGTTGACGTAGAAAACCCAATTGACGGGAAAAACCGCGGGTGATACTCTTGATCACCAATCCACTATTATGCCGATGACGTCAATACAACAATAAGTTACAATGGAAAGCTTTTTTTCGTAACAATGGCAGCTATAGCAGTAGAGAGTATAGAGAATGTGATTGTGTGCTAAAGAAAAATCAGAGAGAGAAGCTAGGTTTACATCTAGTTACATATTTATATCTAAGAATATTCCCAGCTGCAATTTGAGTTGTTCCTCCATGTACGGGCCACGTCAGCAGAATCTCAGCGTATCCCCTTGTATTTCTCAACTACCAAAATGCCAAAATAAACTGCTGCTTGACTTGGTCATGCGCACACCATTTCTTGGCCCAACTGCCATGCAAATTTGATTTCAAAACGAACCCAAAATACCGCCAAAAGCACAAAGATTTGGGGCCCAACAATTGCCCCTGATTGACGCGTGTCCTAAAATCAGCCTTTTGGAAAACCGTCAATCATCCACGTTGGGACAACCGCCCCCTTCACCAACCTAGCACGCATCCTTATTTAAAACCAACCCCCTCATCAATTTGTCTTTTCATCTTTTCATCTTCCACTCCTTTGTTTCTCTCTCTTCCATTATTACCAAAAGGTCATTGTCTTCAAGAACGGTCGTTTCTTCAGGTGCTCCATCAACTCCAAGCGAACCAAGAACTAGGTATTTCTTTCCTTAAATCTTTTACATTGTTTTCATGGCCCCTAAGGAAAATCTTCCTAGAATTAGAAAATCAAAAAGGGCCTCTAAAGCGATGGAAAACCCAGTTTAGAACGATGCACCCATGCAATTGATCAGTTAATATGAATTATCCAAATTCATATGACCCATTTTTTACCCTAATTAATATTAACTCACACCTTAGAACCTTTCACAAATAGGATAATATAACTATAGTTCTCCAAACTAGTACAAAATAACTGAGGCGTCTTCGACCCGTATTCTTCCTAGATCAGGTCACTAATTTTTACACGTAACAAATAGACCCAAATCCCACCACAAAATTGATTATCAATTCATCTATTTTAAAATTAAAAAAAAAACTAATTAACTGACACTATAATTTGTATCGCACAACCTTGACCCAAACCCTGACTCAAATGACTCGTCACCCAAATAGCCAAATGTGACTCATACGAAACAATCTATTTGCCACCTTTATTAATGATTTTACAAAAATATCTTATGTGATAATTGTATTAGATCCTATTCTCTCTTTATATCACTTATTATAAGTTAGATTGCATTATTAAGTAATGTATGATAAAATATTTCTACTATAGGAAGGGTGACAAACTTTTTCCAATAGCTAAGGTTTTGATGCGAAACAAAAATTGTTGGGTCGCAGATAAAAGTTTTGGGAAGAATTTATCACAAGAACTTGGTTTCTTTGATTGGATACTGCGAAGAAGGAACGAGCAACTTGGCACTTATCTATGAATACATGTCTGGAGGAGACCTGAAAGCTCTGCTATCAGGTGGGGCTAAACATATTAACTCTAATACCATTGTTTTATATTAATGTTGCATTTTAATTGAATGAATATTAAGACTATTATTTTTTATTATCCTACTAACACTTCAACTCTTATCTTCTTATCAACCAGAACGTTCAGGTGATGCTGTAAGCTGGAAAACAAGACTTGCAATTGCCTTTGACACAGCTCAAGGTGTGCATGGAATGCATCTATTTCTATAATAATATCCCTGATTTCGTCATATATATATTATTGCACCATTGCTATTTTCACCCGCTTTATAAAAACGAATGAAAAAGTAAAGAGAAAAAAATTGGGTGGATGGGGATGGGACTCAACCCGAGAGGATATATGGTAGAGAAACGAAGTTAATTATAAAATAGAATGAGATAATAAATTTGACAAAAAGATAAAGAATTTAGGGCATGCGAAGTTGTGGGTAAGATAAAAACATTTACTTGACACCTTAAGCAAAAAATGAAATAGAGAGAGGCCATATAAGTGTAACTATGATCTTATTTGGATTTAGTTTCTATAGTTGTTCCACTTAAATTTTTGACATAATTCACATGTCAATTTGATCATATTTTGTTACAAATATTTTAACAAACACGATTAAAGCCAAATTAGGGAAAGTATTGATAAAAAGTAGTAGTTTTGGCGATGGTTATGATATATTTAAATCAGTAATTATAATTAATTCTTCCCTGTATAGAATTTTTTTCCTGACACGTGTATTAAAAGATATATAGTAGATTTCTTATTTGTTTTTCTTTCTTTCTCCTCATCGCATGGTTGCTTTTACTCTTTGCATTAAAAGGGTCTCTTCGTATATTGTTTAATTCGTAAGAAACATACATGCAGGGGCGGCTTTTGGTTGGGGAGGGTGGGGGATCGGCCCCCATAAATGTATAAGATAAATTAAGTCAATTGTAATTTATGTTAGTAAACAAACCATGGCACAGTGACTTTGAAGCAAGATGTAAAAGGAAGTTTGAGCTCTAGAGATTGCAAGTTCTAACCTTGCATCAACACATTTGGATTTTTTTGTTTTTCTTTATTTTAAATGCTTCTCTTTTTTACTTATTTCTTTCTTCTTCCCCTTTATCTTTGGCTTATATCAATTTGCCTAATTTAGAAATAAAATTCCATTAATTGTACTATCTTTTATTCTTCTTCTCTAAAAAACTTTCTTTTTTTATTAACTATATTAGTACTTCTTATTTCCTCAAACTCATTCCTAACCATCATAAAATATAAGCATATCTATTTTTTTGTGACTTAAGAAACCAATTTGGTAATTTATTTAGATTTTTTTCAACTAGAGTAATTTATTTACTTGCTAATGAACTATACCTTCAATTTCTTAAAAAATTACTCAACTTTTTGAACTTTTCATAATGGTCAAACAAATAAATTGAAACAATTTCTTAAAAATTGCACCTTTGAGATTTTGATTTATTACATTAGCTACAAGCTCTTTGTAGCCATACATAATAGTATATTAATATTTTGTTGTGTATCAGGGTTTTTATTCATCATTTAAAATTTTACACTAAAACTTTTATTTTATCAACTCGGCCCCTGTTGAATAGTTAGTTAAGATTCACCACTGCATACATGCCTCATACAAATCCATCATTTTGTATCACCAGGATTGGACTACTTGCACACTGGTTGCAGCCCATCCATAATCCATAGAGATGTGAAGCCCGCCAATATACTACTCAATCAAAATCTTCAAGCAAAAGTAGCTGATTTTGGCTTCTCTAAGATCTTCCCAGCTGACTTTGTCTCAAAATTACCCACAACAAGGGTCATTGGAACACCAGGTTATGTTGATCCTCAGTAAGTCGACACTTCTAGTTGTAGACAAACACATGGTTATCTAATTGATAGCTTATTAAGGGTGATTTCTTTAAATTGAACTTATTACATCTGATTGGTACGGATCATCCTTAATTTCACCTTTTTATATATTATTGGAAAATTTGTCAAAAAAAAACTTTTTAAAAGTTCAATTTTGCGAGAAAAAACCTTTTAAAGCATTCTTTGCAAAAAAAAAAAATCACAAACTTAAATTTTCTTGCAAGATGAAACCTATTTCCATTTTTCAGTGTAGTTTTTGTGATGAATAGGGGTGGTGCTGCTGTTAATGAAAATTGGGGTCAAAACTAGATAGAAGGGTCATCACCGGAATTGAGAAAAAACGCATATCAGAAAATGGGAATAGGTTTCTTCTCGCAAGAAAATTTTAGTTTGTGGTTTCTTTTTGCAAAGAATGTTTTATAAGGTTTTTTTCGCAAAATTGAACCTTTCAAAAGGTTAAATTGGCAAATTTTCCATTATTATTAGACCAAATTTGTCTAAAAGTAGCCATGTTTTCATACCTAATAGGGTTAGGAACTAATCTACCCCAAAACTTTTTTAATGGCTAAAAGAGCGTACATACCCTTACTAACTCTTATTGTCTCGTGCTTCAAAAACTAAGAAATGCTGAAATAATTTACGAGTGCAGGTACCATTTAACAGGACAAGTGAACGAAAAAAGCGATGTTTATAGTTTCGGGGTGGTTATGCTAGAGCTCATCACAGGACAAAAGGCAATAATAAACCATAGTCATACTAATTTAGTTCAATGGGTAACGCCTCTATATGAAAGAGGAGACATAGGCAGCATATTAGACCCTAGGCTGCGACTAGAGGTTGGTGAAAACTATAACACCATTTGGAAAGCAACAGAGCTAGCCAAGAAATGTGTTGAGTTAGAGGTAACACATAGGCCAACAATGAGCTACATTGTTATGGAATTGAGGGAGTGCTTGGCTATGGAGAATAATCTCGGTGCCAGGAATTCGAGCTCGGCTACTACCTCAATGGAGATGATGACTGCCGCGGTTTCAACTGCTTCGTTAAGCCCACAAGCACGGTAGTAATATACTTCCTCCGTCTTTTATTAGTTTACCCTTTTTACTTTTGACACTATTCACATACATGACTTTGACTATCTTTTGTAATTTGTATTTAAGGAAAAATATAATCATGTGAGATCTTGTTGATTCGTCTCAATGTAGTGTATTATCCAAATATAACTTTTTGTAATTTTTGCTTATCGAAAATTAGAGATATTAAGGTTCAAATTAGTATTTCGGCAAATGTGCCCCAAAGAAAGGGGTAAACTAATAGAGGACGGAGGGAGTATATCACTATTTTCTGATAACTGTGTTACTTAGATTACACTATATATCGTTGTAAATATCCTTTTGTTTATGTCTGTTGCTTCAATTAATACAACAATTGTTGCTTATTGGTGCATCATTTACAATCCTAATTAAGGTATTAGTGCTGGTAAATTCTGCATGATAATTTATTGTAGCCATTGTATCATATCTCAAGACTCAAGCTGTTGTTGTTTAATAGAAAAATCATCATCGACAATTCGACATTGATAGAGAATAATATTAGGATAATATTTTCTCATTGGTTTACAATATATTTTGTATTATTTCTTGAAAGGTGGACATAAACTGCTTACAAATTTTAATGTTTTGATTTTCCAAGTACGGGACAGCTGGACATATTTGGTTATTTTTCATTAATTTTATATAAAATATAGTTTTACTATATTTTTTCATCTACTTTCTATAGATAATATATCAAAAAATTATAGATATATATTATTGGTACGTAGCTATATTTTTAATATTAAATAAAGTTTGATTACAAAAATTACCTTATTATTGTTATGAAATTGTTACGGATTTAACTGTACGCAGCAATAGACTATGTGAGGGAGAAAAAAAAGAGTTCAAAATAATTTATTGCTGCGTTTTCGCAAAAAAAAACAACAGCAATAAACTATATTTTTTAAAAAATTATTTTACTTCCTCCGTTCCGTTTTAAATGAAACGTTTGCTTTTTCACGCAACCCAACGCGCTTCTTTAGTCATTAATATCTTTAGTTGTGTACACAAAAAATAAAAAAAGTTATAATTTTGATAGTATGTCTCGAGACGAATCTAACAAGATCCCACTTGACTATGTTTTTCTTTATATAATAGCGATAAATTGGAGTTAAAATTGATCAATGAATAGTGTCATTTCATCCAATGTTTTATTTAAAACAGAACGGAGGAAGTATTTAATTTGTTGTTGTGGTTCTATATAAGAACCGCAACAATAGGCCCACGTTCAATAATGAAAGTAGCCAAAGTTTTCAAAAGCCGTCATCTACCCTCTTAGGCTCTACTCGATCACACTCCTTTGCTTTCCTCTCACCGAGCTTCTTCACCCTCCCCTTATTCTCGCCGTACGATTATCGCCATCTATTTTCGTCGTCGAATTCTCGCCTCAAGCACCATTTTCACGGGGAGTTTTTCAAATTTTCGGCATTGCAACCATAAATTGGTGAGCCTTCTTTTTCTCTCTCTCTCCTTGTTTGATTATGATTTATGTAATTGTGTTACAAACGTGATTTGGTTTGGGGCTTTGGATTAAAATTTTGATATCTAATAAAAAAAAAATGGGATCAATTTATGAATTTGTTCGTCCACGTACTATCTCTCCTCCTTCGATGACGAATAAATCGGGATCTTGTATCCGAACATCATGCTGGTGATTTCTCGATTTCTACCAATTTTTTTGCACTTATTTGAGTTCATCGATGTGTAAGACTTGAATTTCGACATTCCGGTGGGTTGTTGATTATGCTGGTGGTGGAGGTGTTTTTCGTAACGCTGATAGCTCCTGGTATGTGGGGTTCTCAGCTAAGTTCTTCGCTTCTTCTCCTCTTGCTGCTGAATTCATGGCTTTAAAGGAGGGGTTGTCGATGGCTAATAATAGTTACCTAAAATATGCATTGCAAAGTGTTGGAATATACAGTTTTAGTTATTGTAGTTACTTAGTGTTAGTTTTATTACTAATTGTAAATAGTATAAATAAGATAGGTTGTACTATTCTACTTACTTTTATCAAATAATACAATGTAGTCTCTAACTTTTCCCTCCTATTATCCTTCTCTCACCTCTCTTCCTCTCTCTACTGTTTCTTCCATTTCTTTCTCTAAACTCCATTAATGGAGTTCAACCACAAAAGTTAACATGGTATCAGAGCGGGATTCGAATCCTAGCTCACTAATTCTGCGTTTTTTTCTTCGATCAACAATTTCTGGAGATTAAGTTTCTTCTGCTCCCATAATTCTGCTTCTTTTCGAGTTCATTCTTCTCATTTTCCGCTGCGAATTTCTTCAAATTTTCTTGCTTCAAATCTGTCGAGTTTGTTGAATATAATCAGTTTATTCAATTTTTTATCCATTAATCTTCAATCGATTAATATTCAATTGAAATTCAACTACTTGAAAATTTTCCCCAAAATCTAGGGTTTCTCAAATTTCAAGCGAACTGGTGTGGGGATTGGATTAGTGTTTTCCAGTATGTTTCATCTGCGTTTCTTGAATACTTAGAGCAATTTTATGAGTTTGCAATTTCTGGGTATTAGAGGTTGAAGGTTTAATTGGTTGTTGAAATAAAAATCTGGATTAGTGATCGATTCTTGAAGCAAAACTCTGCATCTTCACGATTCTTTAGAGTTTTACAAGTTTGGATTACCATTCTTGAGTTCGTTGTTTGAATTTTGTGGGTTCTTGTCATTCGTGTGATTTCTTCTGTGGTTAGCAGTTTCTTCAATTGTTGGGGATTTTTTATGTACGAGTTCATTGTTGTGTTCTTGCTTCATCTGTTCTTGGTAATATAAGCAATTCGGCTAGCAATTTTCTGGATTCATGAATGGTGACTTTCATTTCCAGTTTCTACTCAGGTGAAGTTCCGTCCATCTTCTTTTGGGAATTCTAGTTTATTGGTGAATTCGGGTTGCTGAATTTTCTTGGATTTGTTGTAGTTGTGTTGGGTGTGATGTTGTGATGATGATTAATGGTTGTTCTTGGTGGTTAAGAATTGATGCTCATGGTAATTGTTTGTGTTTCATTGTTGTTGATGATGATGAGGTCTTAGAGATCATTTTTTCTTCTCTCTTTTCTTTTTTCTGCCCATAGAGGCATGTTTTGTGACCCATAATTGGTCAATTTCGCCCATAGAGGCTTCTTTCTAAGACCCATAGTTGGTCATTTTGCCCATAGAGGTTTGTTGCCCATAGAGGCTTGTTGCCCATAGTGGCTTATTTTGCGCCCATAGTGGCCTTTGTTGTGATCCTTAATGATCCTTTGATAGTCTTATGACTTTAACCTCTTTGATAGTCTTATGACTTTAACCTCCTTGATAGTCTTATGACTTTAACCTCTAACCCATAGTGGTTTTGATAGATATTTCTCTTCTTACTCAAATCCTAAAGTTTGTTCTACAAGGATTATTAGTCAAATTGCCGAGGTTAAATTTCCAGAGAATTTGATGGATATCCTATTGTTAAACACAATCTTCTTTCACATTTTATTTTCTTTCTCATCTTAACATCCGAGTCAGTTGGTGTACTTCTTTTTCATTCTCCTAGTTTGCTGCATATTCTTCCTATTAGAGCTACATTGGATTACAGTTGAGGTTGGTGTTGATGTTGAGGTTGTTGTGGTGATTGGTAAAGTGATGACAACCTCCGTCTCGGAACCATGTGGGGTTAGGAGTAAAGCATCCCGAGGTTGGCGCATCGCATCTAGCAAATTATGGTCTCTGATGTAGCCAACTTGCAGCAGCTAGCATGATGATTAAAGGACGTTTCACAGTGCTTTACTGGTATTTTGGTGACGTAGTAGTTGCAGTTGTGATGTTTTTGGGGTAGCGAGATGCTGAACTTGATGCAATATGTGGTTCTACTCATGGTTCTTTTGTCTTTCTATTTCATCTTGGAGTTGTGGGCTTATGGCATATGGTTGTTGTACTGGTCGAGTTGGCATGATAGAGCAACGTTGATTGGTAGATCTCAGTTCACGTCGCATTGTATGATCTAATAATACTTCCCACTTCAAACTGTAAATACTTTTCACCATTTCCAGTTTGAGGGGGGGTGTTGGAATATACAGTTTTAGTTATTGTAGTTACTTAGTGTTAGTTTTATTACTAATTGTAAATAGTATAAATAAGATAGGTTGTACTATTCTACTTACTTTTATCAAATAATACAATGTAGTCTCTAACTTTTCCCTCCTATTATCCTTCTCTCACCTCTCTTCCTCTCTCTACTGTTTCTTCCATTTCTTTCTCTAAACTCCATTAATGGAGTTCAACCACAAAAGTTAACACAAAGAATTAAAAAAAGCTTGTTTGATTGGAGTAATTGATTGATTTTTATATTACTAACATAGTCGTTTTTTTTTCTCTAATTGATTCGTTTCCTTTATTATATAATACTTAATTAATATTGTGAAAACATAATTTTTCAACATGATTTTAGGATTCAAATCGGTAGTGCATTCCTAGTTTAATTTGTTATTTTTGTTCTTTAACTGACAAAATGCTGGAATATCATGATTTTAGGTTTTTGTAATTATTGCCTTCCTAATTTGAAGCAAGAGAAATCTAGTTATTGATTCAATTAATTGACACATCAACATATTATGAGAACAAAATAAATTTGGTAACTAAAAAAGAAAAATGACACATGTACATATTATTAGTTGTTTGACACGTAAGCAAAACCTTATTATTTTAGGACATTGCTTGGTTAACCCACCGGGTATACTACCCGCTACTAATAGATAATTAAAATATTAGTATTTAAGTCTAGTTGGATTCCACTATCATAATTACCATAACTTAATATTATGGGGTGGGTAGTGGTGTCAAAACAGGTTAGTAAACAGGTTCTGGGTATACCCACGGCGAACCAGGTCATACCCGGACAGGTCAGGATTCTAATTGTCAGTACCCCAGGTCATGACTGGTCAGGTTTTGTTCAATTGGGTCGAACACATTTGAATCATTGGATTCCCGGGTGCCGAACAGGTCTGAACGTTCCGTTTACAAGTCGATCCATTCTCGGGTATAATTGCCCTTTGACATTTTTTTAGCCGGGTTTGCGAAGATCGTATTTAGGTTCCATGTGCGGTTGAGTTAAGTGAAATGTACTCGGGTTGAATTAGTAATGATCTTACTCATCTTAGTTCGATCATTGTGAAACATCGGGTCCATTCGCTGTTGAACGCCAATTCAACTTCGGGTAACTCCTGATCGGGTCATCTTGATTTTGTTAATGAATCATATTAATAAAAGTATTAAGATCGATATATATATATAATATATATATATATATACATATGTGTGTGTGCGATAAATATAAGGATGACAACGAAAAATCAATAAAAACACTATATTGATTACCGTGATGTTTAATGTAGTCTTTTAGTCAACTCTTATTTATCAACTGCGTAAAACGACTCTAATGAGTAAAGGAGTAGAACGACTATTCATATGTTTTAATATTATATATTATAACCAACGACAATAATAACGAGTATACGATCAATTCCAAACTTTATATAAATGATTTATTATTGTAAGCATTATGATTGATATATAAGTTTGTAAATAGCTATGATGGTAATGAGAACAATACTACAAATAAACATCAAATGAAAATGATAATAGTTAATCATAAGAACATGTAACAAGTAACAACCATAAGTTAAGTAAAGTAGTTAATCATAACTTATTAAACAAGTAAAATATAGTTTAATACTAGTATAAGATTAACAACAATAACACTCCCTTGTCTTTATAAGCTATAATATTATTTAAGTTAATTGTTTTTATGTTATACTATAGTTTAATACTAGTATAATATTTGTGGTCTTCTCTTAACTTTGTATATATATGTAAATGAATCGTATTAATAAAAGTATTAAGATCAACATATATATACATATGTGTGTGTGCGATTAATATGTGGATAATAACGAAAAACCAATAAAACACTATATTGATTATCGTGATGTTAGTGTATTCTCTATCTTAGTCAACTCTTATTTCGACTAATCAACTGCGTAAAACCACCCTAATGAGTAAAGGACTAGAGACGACTCTTCGTATGTTTTAATATTATATATCATAATTCATAACCAACGACAATAATAACGAGTACAAGATCAGTTCCAAATTTCATATAAAGGATTTATTATTATAGTAATACAAATACGAAGAGGAATAATAACAATAACAATAACAATAACAATAACAATAACAATAACAATAACAATAACAATAACAATAACAATAACAATAACAATAACAATAACAATAACAATAACAATAACAATAACAATAAATAGTATAACAAATGATAATCATACATTCATAGATTTACAACGACGGTTCATATGACTATATGAGG
Organism: Beta vulgaris subsp. vulgaris; assembly: GCF_026745355.1. Taxonomy (NCBI): domain Eukaryota; kingdom Viridiplantae; phylum Streptophyta; class Magnoliopsida; order Caryophyllales; family Amaranthaceae; genus Beta; species Beta vulgaris. The sequence continues at coordinate 7,732,289 of NC_079204.1, forward strand.
TCTACCGCCTACGTGATTATAACGCGGGTTCATATGTTGCACAATACTAATAAATAGTAAATTATATCCCTATATCATTACCCCATATAAAAGCTAACTATAACTTATTAAAAGTAACATCAATAAGTTAATTGCTAAAAAGTACTTACTAGTTACTAAATATAGTATTTATGGTATTCTCTTAACTTTGTATATATATGTGACTATAAAGAAACTATTTTATCAGTAGGCTTAAATGTATTAGGACGATTATAATATTGGAACCATTATAGCGAACGTGATTGATTATTTGATTATTAACGAGTATGAGGAGCATCGACTCTTAATATGCTCTAATAACTTAACTACCGATAACATAATGAGAATTATATATTAACAACAAATATACGATCAATTACTAGATTTATATAAAATATAAATGACTCGATTATGGTACGCATTACGATTTGAAATAATAATAATAAAATATAAGAATAATAATAATAATAATAATAATAATAATAATAATAATAATAAAATCACAACCGTTAGATTAGTTGTTATAAATAATAATTTAGTAGGATTATTTGTTTTCTTAAGGCAAAATCCAAAATCATCTAATGGGCAAAATCTAAACCGTTAGATCATCATAATCAAGGGCACTCAAGAAAATAACACAAAGCACACGGATCATGAATATTAACCGTTGGATACATGTCATGAAACAAAATGAACCGTTAGATCGTCTCCTACCCAACCTTCTCCCATCTCTCCTCCAAACCTAAAAATCCTATTTCTCTATGTTCAGCCGCTGCTCTTTCATCTCCTCAAAAAAAAAAAAAAAAGTCGCTGCTTCTTCCTTCCTTTCTCTGTCCTTGCGGAATTCGGACGCCACCACCACGGCACCACCCTTCCTCCCTTTTTCGATGCTCTTTCTCTCTCATCTCTCTCATGATCCTCGCTGAATCGACGCTCTTCGCTCGTCGTCGTCGTTCGTTGTCGTCGGTCCTCGATCTTCGTTCGTAGTTCGTTGTCGTCAGTAGCACCAACACCCTCTCGTCTTCGCCGTCGTTAAGCTACGATTTTCCGAAGTCGAAGCTCCTGTCAAGTTCTCTAATTTCATTATAATTCTTGAATGATTTTCGATTTTTATTTTTGTAGTTGTTTTTGTTAGATCTATCAAATGTATAATGCTGTGAATTTTTCCTTGAATTATTATTGTAATTACTCATTTCAGTCATGTTTCTCTTTGATGAATTAGTTTATATATTCTTAATTTATTTCAATTTATGAACATTTTTTTGTTCCTTACTTTTAACTACATTCACTTGATTCAGATTCTTGTAGTTTTATGATGAATCAATTTGGTATAATAGAGACATCAATTTTTTTTGTTCTGAGTAATTTTTTGTTAATGGTTGCTGTTGAATTTGAAGCATGGGAGATGTTCCTGATTCTTTGTCAACTTCATTCCTCTTCTCAGAATGTATTTAATGTAATGTATTCCATTGTTTCTCGAATGCTGAAGAATTGCAAACTTAGCTTAAGATTCTTATGGCTACTTTTTGCAATACTGGTGTTAGAATGCCCATATTGCTCCCACCATTCTCCAGATATTAAGTAATATTGTCGGTTTGATTAGCTATTGTCATTTATTTTAAATGTCAAATTAAAACAAGAGAGTAATGTACATAAATAATTCAAAAATAAATGAAAATAAAAATATAAACCAATATATGATATTGAAAGTGTAACCTTCAAATAGTCAAATTAAATATAATTTAATTTTTTATTTAATTAATTATTAAATGTAGGCAAATTTATAAATTAACATATTTAAATGATTTTGTAGATATAAAAAAATAATTGAATTTTAATAATATCTTATTGATTACGGTCGGGTTCGGGTTTGAAAGCAGGTCTGTCTGAACAGGTCAGGATATAATCTTGTCAGGTGCCGGTCAGGTCTGGGTAATCCCAGGTCAGGTTTCGGTCAGGTCTGGGGACTGACCCTCACAGGTCGAACCAGGTTCAAGTCAGGTCAGAATCAGGTTGACCCAGCGGTCAGATCTGTTTCTGACACCACTAGGGGTGGGTAGTCTACCCGGTGGGTTAACCAAGTTTTTTCCATTATTTTATAGTATTATATAGATATATATAATTTAGATTCTACTCTACTTTGTACAATACTACAGTTTCATTAAAACCTTAAAAGATCTGAACTCCAATCTTATTGGCTAAATACAATATTCGAGAAACCAAAATGGGTCCGACAAAATCTTTACATAACCTTAAAGGGAGATAAACTTAACCTAACTAGTAACTACTAAGCATATGAACAGAAGAGGGTACGTAGTACGTACTACGTAAAATTGTGGACTCCTCTTCTACTTCTTCCTCACCTTTCTTCTTTCTTTCTTCAAATTCTCTCTCCTCCATTGCAGTTCTACTGGAGCTTTCTTTTTGTCTCTGTTCAATTACACCAGCCTCACCTCTTTCTCTTCCCCCAGCGTTTAAGCGCGGCACCACCATCGCCGATTACAACCACCGCGCATCACCTGTAAATTTACTAGTTTACTCTTATTCTTTTCTTCTTTAATTTTCACATTAGGGTTAGAAAATTGTGAAATTAATTCTATATAATTTTCGTTTTAGGGATTGCGAATTTGCGTTATTGGAATTTTATTATTCAATAACTCATTTTCTCTGTTTCGATTATTGTTAGAAACTTAGAATTATGCATCATATGTTGTTTGATTTATTTAGCTTCGATTATCATCAGAATATGTAGTATAGTTCATTTGCTTCATGCAGTCTCTCTCCGAAATTCGATATCACTAGAAGATTTCACAGGGTTAATTACTTAATTTATATTTTCGTTCAAATACAATTTATTTTCCCTTTTTCCCCTTAAATTTCGACTGAATTAGGGTTGTAATTTTGTTATTAATCAAATAATTGTTGTGTTGTATCTATGTTTTTGTTAAGGTGAATAATTGCAGCAATATAATGGACGCGAAGCTATTATATGCAGTTGATAATCCTCCACTAGCAGCCATTGCTGCTTGTAAAGTTACCCGAATATCTATTTCAATGGATGCTTCACTCCCTTCCTCGACTGCTCCCTTTTTTTATTCCCTGATGGGTAAATTATCCTATTCTTATTTCAGTAATCACTAATACTTCATATGTTATTCACTTTTATCAACTTAACTTTTTTGTTATGTAATGTAATTTTAGATCCAAGATTCAAGGAACATACGTTATTCTGCGACACATTGGACGGACAATGGAACTTTATGGGAACGATGCTTTTCATTATGGACAGGTACCTGCTTTGCCCAATTCACCATTTTTTTCCGTCAAGATCGTTATATAATTAGTATTTCTAGTCTCAAAAGTAGTACAATTAATTAATAAATTAAGTTGTGTATTGGAACCCAAAATGTCATTGTTTTTTTTTTTTTTTATCCATATGAGCCACGAAGGCAGTACAAAATACAAAGAAGGGAGGAGGGATTCGAACTTGTGACCTACAACACCTCAATCTTAACCACTAGGCTAAGACATCATTGGTACCCAAAATGTCATTGTGGCATAAGTCACATAACGGTTGCTGCATTAAAATGTTATTTTTCCCGCTGGGTTCATACTGTTTTTGCCAAAAGAAGAGAAAAGGAAAGCATATATTGTAACCACAAACAACATGCACACACCAAACAGGGAGAAGAGTGTGTATGTTGGCTGTCAAGTTGGGTAATATATGTGGGTTTGTATATTTATATGAGTATGCTTTCGTTTTTTAAGTAATTATTCACTCATCAAATATATAACCCAATCATATGTTAGGTTTGGTCATATCATGTTTAGAGAATGATCCTTAAGGTTAAAATACATTCATGTGAATCTCACTCACTTTAGCTGTGATTTTCAAACAAAAATTGCTCCTTTTTTTAGAATCCATCAGAAGTTTCTGCTACAAGCTGCTTATGTGACATCACGACGGCATCCTCCATTTCCTTCCCTGGTTAATAAAGTTCAATAAGGCAATATTTTGTTTTGATGAGTTTAATGCTATTTTTTGCTTACCTTGTTCTAGGTCCTTCTCATTATGACATATTCTTATGATAAATGTTATTTGAATTGGTATTAATCAAGAGGAATAAGCATTCCAGAGTAAACTAGACTACATCCGACCCGACCATATATGTTCTTGTGAGTGAAAGGAGCATTATGTTATTGAGAACTTACTGTGGTTATTAATAATTCTAGGAAAGTTTAGGACACCAGACAAGAAAAAGTAGATCACATCAGACTAAACCAGGAAAGATCAGACCAGATTAAACTTAAATTTTAAAATTCAGTCTACATCTTATTGTGAGTGAAAGGAGCATTATCCAACTCCTGCCTCCGTGGCCGTGGAGTAAACTAGGAAATATAAATCTGCCATTTTTTTTTTTGGTACAGTAGGATTGTTCATGTGGTGAGTACCCATCTTATAGGATGCCTCGTATGTCGTATCAAGAAGTCAAGTTATATGTTGGATTTTTATATACTGGTTTTATAAATATACTATCTTTTGTAGTTAATAATATACTATTATTTGCGTTGAATATACCACCAAAAATTGTTTTGAACGAAAACATTCACAAGGGTTATGAACTTATGATTTAGGAATTTCTCGTGAAGTTTGTAGTTTTAGTTTTATTTGAATGCTAACATGTTCTGTTTCTTGTATGTTTACATTTAGGTTGATGAGTGGCTAGATTATATCCCCATCTTTTATCAAGCCTCTGAGTTTGAAGCAGCTTGCAGCTATGCAGATGCTTTTCTCTCCACATCTTCCTTTTTGGTTGGTTTTGACTTTTCAATTGCGGATATAGCTTTATGGTCAGCTCTTTCAGGTAAGATTCTACAGTTATAAACATTACCTACTCTGTATTCTCTTAAGGAATTAATGAATTTTTTGAGCTGCACATTGGATGTGCTCTCTAATATAACGCTGCCTTGTAATGCATGTGACGATTACAAGTTTACAACTCTCTATACATAAACTAAAAATAAACAAATAAAACCAAGATCAACTTCTAAAATTTAGGAAACCACTACAAGGATACTGGCTAAGTGCATACTGTTTGAACTTTGAACGTACTCAATGTGAACATCACATGAACTACAGCGATATTTCAGAAGCTGGGCACAAAAATTAGACACAACAAATGCATGCCCTGCAGACTACAGCAGCTTGAGCAAGAACACCGCAGAATCTGAGCACTTCTGCTCTTTGAATTATATTACATTCGCAAAGATGCTGGATTCTTTGCATTATCCATCATTGTTATTAATGTTGCTCTAAGTAACTTAATTATGTTTTGTTTGTTGTTGACATCAAATACTATTTGCGACCTACAGGAACTAGTCAGAGGTGGGAAAGCTTGAGGAGATCTAAAAAGTACAAGAATCTTGTGTGCTGGTACAACTCTTTGACATATGAATACAGTTCATCCTTGAATGAGGTTTTAGGAATGGCTGTTGGAAAAATTAAGCTAAGAGCAGGAATTCCAACAGATTTAAATTCTAACAATTTCTCCAAGATTCATGCAAATGGTGACATTATTGAGAAGACTAAAACACCTAGCTCTAGCTTGCCTGAAATTGATCTTCCTAATGCTGAATTTGGGAAGGTTTGTCTGCGATTCGCACCTGAGCCCAATGGATTTCTCCACATAGGGGATTCAAAAGCAGCCTTACTAAATAAGTATTTTGCTGATAAGTATGAAGGCCGCCTAATTATTCGCTTGGATGACACAAACCCAGCTAAAGAAAGCAACGAGTTTGTGCAGAGTCTTCTCAAAGACATTGATAGTCTCGGCCTTGTTTATGAAGTTATAACTTACACATCTGATTACTTTCCTCAGTTGATGGAGATGGCTGAGAAATTGATTCGTGAGGGAAAAGCTTATGCGGATGATACACCAGTTGAGCAAATGAGGACAGAAAGGGATGCAGGGGTTGAATCAAAGTGCAGGAACAATACTGTGAGTAAAAACTTAGAGATGTGGAAGGAAATGATTGCAGGATCTGAAACAGGCATTAAGTGTTGTCTTAGGGGAAAGTTAGACTTCCAGAATCCAAACAAATGTATTAGAGTCTAGAGACCCAGTTTACTATAGATGCAATCTAGTTCCTCATCATCAGATTGGATCACAATATAAGGTTTACCCAACCTATGATTTTGCAAGTCCATTTGTAGATGCTTTGGAAGGCATAACACATGCACTTCGGTCAAATGAATATTGTGATCGTGATGCTCAATATCACTTGATTCAGAAGGATATGGGAGTTAGACAAGTTCATTTCTATGAATTTAGCAGATTGAATATGGTCTATACGCTTTTAAGCAAGCGTAAGCTTCTGTGGTTTGTGCAAAACGGAAGAGTTGAGGGATGGGATGATCCTCGTTTGCCAACTGTGCAAGGGATGGTTCGTAGAGGTCTTAAGATCGAGGCATTGGCCCAATTCATACGTGAGCAGGTATAACTTGTTTTGCTTTCATTTTGTTTTGCAGAAACTAGTGCTCTATTGACTAAAATTCTTGATTATATGTTAGTGCAATATTATTAGTTGAAGTAGTGTCTCTTTTGCTGGCATATATATTAATGCAAGTTTCAAGCCTTTTCTTTTTATGTACTGCAGGGGGCTTCCACAAATCAAAATCTGATGGAATGGGATAAATTGTGGTCCATTAATAAAAGGATTATTGATCCCATTTGTCCTAGACATACTGCTGTCTTTGAGGATCGCCACATTATGATTTCCCTCATTGATGGCCCAGTAGAGCCCTTTGTGCGCATTCTACCTCGGCATAAAAAGTTCAAAGATGCTGGAGATAAGTGCATATATTATACCAAGAATATATGGATTGACTATGTTGATGCTCTAAGCATATCTGCTAATGACGAGGTGACTTTAATGGATTGGGGAAACGCCATCATCAAAGAGATGAAGAGGGATGAGACAGGCACTATTGTGTAGTTAATAAGAGTTTTGCATCTTGAAGGATCTGTTAAAGCAACTAAGCTGAAGCTAACTTGGCTTCCTGAGATGGATGAATTAGTCAGGCTTCAACTTGTGGAGTTTGATTATCTGATTACGAAGGAAAAACTGGTATTGCCAGATAACTAGTCTCTCAGATTGGTTTATTTATTGTCCCAGTCATTTGTTTCTTGACTGATTTAATTTCCTCTATAACTCAGGTCAAAAGCAACAAAAAGAAAGGAAAGGAGGAAAAGATGCAAGAGGAGGAAGATTTTCTGAAGACACTCAACCCTGTCACCAGAAAAGACACCTTGGCACTTGGGGACTCGAACATGCGGAATCTGAAATCTGGAGATATCATACAGTTGGAGAGAAAGGGTTACTTCAGATGTGATGTTCCATATTTGAGACACTCAAAGCCAATGGTTCTGTTTGCGATTCCAGACGGAAGGCAGCGTAATGTTGTGCAGTAACTCATTCAGAGTGTAGTGTGCAGAAAAAAGTCCTCTTAGTTTATTGACGGCAACTCATATCATGTCTAGAAGTTTTGAATATCTTGCAAAGGAGCTGCACCTGTACGTACTTGTTTTAGAAGTTTTGAATATCTTGAGACCTCTTTGGGGACATTTTTTCTAGAAATTGAAACAACTAAACTTGGAATAGATGTCGAGTTCTCACATATCTAATTAACTTGCGTTGTCTTATTCTTACAGCGTCAATAACATTACTAGATGACACATCCAGAAACTCGTATGTCATATCACAACACATGAATCATTATAGATTGGTATCATCCACAAAACTTGCATCTGATGGACTACATTTACCAGCAATTCAAATAAATTCGATATTGTATGAATAAAAAACATTATGTTAAGAAAACCCAAATAGAGCATCTCCTTGATATTTTTCTTTGCACACTCTCTCCTCATTTGCTGATTATGGCCATAGTTGGGCTGATAATATCGGCTACAAAACTTGTGGGAGTATTAGTATCATTGACGATTGCAGCAAATACTTTCTCTTTCTCTCGTTTCTGAAAAAAAAAAAAAAAAAATCTCCGCTCTTGTGATTCTCCTATTGATGAGTCTGCTGAAAATCTTGCTCTGTTCATCGTCAATCCTTCAGGTTAGTTATTATTAATTTTAGTTTTCTGACTTCTTTTTTTGTGTTTCTTTACTTGCTCAATTATGTTTAAGTCGTTTATTATTGTGTTTGCTCATTTAGTCCAATTGTTGTTGTTTTGAATTTTGATTAATCTGTTAAATTGTTGTATTGAGTGTCGAAATCATGGCGAGTTTTTATGGTAGTAAAGTTTTTTTTCCCTCTTAAGTTAAGTGTAAAATTAGTGGAACAAATGCACGTAAAATTTTGGACATGTATGATGAGACTATGGTTTACTTAGCAAAAACTAATGATGCTCCCTTTCGTGTCACAACTCACAAACATTTGCTCACTACGTATGACAGTTACTGGTTTCCCTTTTTCTGTTTTGGGACGAGATGCCTACCACATCTTTTTACTCGCGTCTTGTTACTTCAGTAATTGTTTTTCTCTCCCTAACCCTTTTCTTTTAGTTTTTTCTTTTCCCATTTCTTTGGTCTTGATAGAAACTGGCTGAAAATTAATATATGATCTGGCTGTTGTATGTTCTGTGGCTAAAGATTTTGGTTACTAATCTGGCAGTTGATGAATACGGTCTCAATGAATTTGGTTCCTTTTTTTCTTTTGGGATTCTGTCTTATCTGAAAATTCAGTTATACAAGTCATATCTACATTTACATTTTATTCTAGATTTTGAATGGTGTGATGTAGCATTGTCCTCATACTCTTGTTTTGTTAAAGATTTGAATTTCTTTTTATTGATGGTAATTCAGTGTTCTCTATGTTACAGTTTCAACTTTCAATATTATGTATAGGTTCCCAAGTAAAATTTATACACCTTTATATTCCTCTTTGGTGCTCAAGACATGTACAAAAGGGTTACAGTGACCTACCCTAAACCTAACTAACTGTTGAGCCAGTTAGTGGCAGGAAAGCAGCTTATATTGCTCAATTCTATCTTTGGTTTATCATACTGTTATTGACTTTTTTATCGAATATTTTGTGATTTTGCATACATCTTGCCTACTGAGGACTTTGCTGAAGCAGCCATTAATTTTGTGCTGGTCATTTGCTGCTGTTCTGTGCTTGAAATTTTAAGTGACCCTGGCACTTGGCTTGATTTGCTGAAATATGGTTCTAGTTATCTTGATGAATTACTGATACTGACCTTTGCTATATGATTATTGGTTATATTGCTGAGACATTTCTATATTCGGTTTTTTATACATCTTGCCTTCTTCGATGAAGGTCTATGTGATTTTTGGCTGACCTAAGGATCAGTAGTTCATGTTTCTTCACCTCACCATGACTTTTGAAATGGTTCAGATGTTCTGAAGTTCTATACATTAGCATCCTATCCAAGCCAAAATAGAATGCTTATCACACGTTTGAGTGATTTTGAGGCAAAGGTTCACTACTAAAAATATAGACATTTACGACAAAGGTATTATGACAGTCTTAAAGGCAAAGGTTCTCGTAATATGAATGCATCCTAATATTATATTTTCTTTATTGATTATCAGCCATTGTGTACTTTATCAAAAATGACCTATCCTGAACCGATTTAGCTGTGGCCTTCCGTTTGCAGGCAGATTTTATCATTTTAAAAAATTGCTCGTCTTTCGACTCACACGATAAATATAGTATAGAGATATATTCCTCAACTGTTCCTCGCTTTTTTAATTATTTTGGATCTGAAGCTGGAAACTTGTCCAGTAGAGATTCTTTAAGCCTCGTTGAAATAGAAAGAGGTGTTTTGTATATTCATTTATCTTCCTTCCCTCTCCAGATTGAACTATCCAAATAGTTGCAAACTTAGTTGATTGGCTCTGTGTTGAGGCTGCTTAATGTCTGGAATGAGACAGTTCTCTTTGACTGATTTCAATCTAGTGTACGAGCTTCCTTATGCCCATACAGAATGCAGGCTCAACCATTCTTTGTACTTGCAGACTGACACCAAGAAGATATCAGCTGTGTCCATATTTTTTGAGACTATCATATAGATTGGATGAAAGTGTAAGAAGTTTGGGGTATATTTATGTGGAAGGATTAACAAAATATATTTGTGGATGTAAAGTTAATGCTCTTTATCACTCATAAACTAAAAACATAATATAATACTTGGAATTTTGGTTTTACAAACTTACTAACATTCCACTCATTTCCCACACACAATATTAGCTCACAAGAGCTTTTCTTGATGCACTCTAAAACTTACGATGCATATCTTAGCAGCAAAATGCAATACCTATTTATACTACCCAAATGATGTAGCATGGAGCAAGCTTTTCAACTTTTGAGAGCTATGCTATAACTAGCATGGTGTAGCCTTTACCTTTGCATTTAAGTGAAGCTCACTCATTTTGACAATTTACTTCACTGTAAATCAAGAGGAAGAAAATTGAGTGTGAGCTAGAGTTGTTTTATTTGACTAAGCCCCATCTAGAAGCTAGGAGAGAGAGAGTTGTTGAATTTTAACACTCCCCCTCAACGACTACTCTCTCTCAGAGTAAGTCTCGAGGTCATACCAAGTTGTTTCCGGAACTTTTCAAACTTTGGTCCTCCAAGACCTTTTGTAAATATATCTGCAACTTGGTCCTCCGTTTCACTTGTTAAGTTCAATCTCTCCCGTAGAACCTTCTCTCGGACAAAATGATAATGTACCTCCACATGTTTTGTCCTTGCGTGAAAAACAGGATTCTCCGCTAAACGTATCGCAGACTGATTATCACAAGCTAACTTGATTCCCGATCAATTGGTTGATGCAGATCCTTGAGTAATTGCGTCAACCACACAACATTCTTGTGTAGCCATAGCTGCCGCTCTATATTCCGCTTCCGTACTTGACAATGACACTGTTGGTTGTCTCTTGCTACACCAAGAGACTGCTCCAGAACCCAGATTAAATACATACCCGTAGTTGACCGACGTGTGTCGAGATCACCAGCATAGTCAGCATCACAGTATCCGACAACTTCAATCTCTTTATCATTGCGGTACAGGATTCCATAGTCAATGGTTCCTTTCACGTACCTTAATATCCGACGTACGGCCTCCAGGTGACGTTTCATCGGTTTTTGCATAAATCGACTAATCACACTCACTGCATAAGCAATATCTGGTCTGGATAACGTGAGATAGATAAGACTTCCCACCAACTGTCTGTACATGGTCACATCTTCTAGATCTTTGCCTTCGACTGAACATAACCTTGCATTAACCTCCATTGGAGTTGACATAGGCTTGCAATCGACCATTCCATATTTTTCTAGAAGATCACGGGCATATTTCTGTTGGCATAGAAATATCCCATCCTTAGTCCGTTCACTTCAAGACCAAGAAAATGTTTTAGTTCTCCGAGCTCTTCATTTGAAATCGTACTGAAAGATTAGCTCTTGTTTGTTGAATCTCCTCTTCAAAATCTCCTGTGATGATAAGATCATCCACATATACAAGAACTATTGCCAACTTTCCATTTTGAGCTTTCACAAATAAGCTCGAATCGCTGGTGCTACAGAATAACCACTCTGTAACAGAAACTCCGCTATCTTTCCATACCAGGCACGTGGTGCTGCTTCAAACCATAAAGGCCTTCTTCAACTTGCATACATGGTGTGGATAAGATGATTCTCAAACCCTTAGGTTGATCCATGTAATGTCTCTATCCAACTCACCATGTAGAAATGCATTTTTGACATCCATCTGCCAGAGCTTCCAAGAATTACTAGCTGCAAGTGCTAGTAAAACACGAACTGTTGTAATCTTGGCAACTGGGCTAAAGTTTCATCTAGTCTAGCCCATATTGCTGAGAAAACCTCGAGCTACAGTCGTGCCTTGTACCTTTCAATGGTACCATCAGGTCTAGTCTTCACTTTGTATACCCATTTGCAAGAAATAGGTTGAACTTCTCGAGGCTTTGGCACTAACTCCCAAGTTTCGTTCTGGTGCAGAGCTTGAATTTCTTCTTCCATGGCTTTTCTCCAATCTTTGCTTCGAGCTGCCTCATCATAGCTACTTGGCTCTTTTACATCCTCAACCATTGCAGCATTTGCATATCTTGGATTTGGCTTTCTCTGCCTTGTGGACCTGCGTAGTGCTGGTGAGGTTTTTCTTCTTCAAAATCTTCAATTTGACTTGGCCTTTCTTCTCCACTATTTCTATGATGTGTTCCTGTTTGCCATGGACTTTTCTCTCTTCTGTTGGTGTGGTGTAGGTTGAGATATCTCCATCTCAAGACTACCACCATCTTGACTAGACTGACCTTCATTTTCTCTCCATCTTTTCTTGAAGCTTTTCCTCGATCTCCTTCGAGTCTGGCAATAATCAGCTTGTGGTGACCACCAAGATGATGCTTCATCAAACACCACATTTCGTGACACGTGACATTTATCTGTTGTTGGATCACAACACCTCCAACCTTTTCTTTGATCATCGTATCCCACAAAGATACAACGAATAGCCTTTTTATCAAACTTGCTACGCATATGCTCAGAACAAAGACGTAGCATACACATCCGAAAACTCGAAATGGCTCACTGCTGGCTTCATCTTTCTTAGCTTCTCAAATGGTGAGACAAAATCTAGTCTCGCCTGAGGTAATCGATTGTCACATGTGTCGCTGTTCTATACACTCGACCCAAAAACGTGGTGGCACGTTCTTGCATGTAACATGCTTCTGCATGTCTCTGCAAGATGTCGATTCTTTCTTTCAGCTACTCCATTTTGTTGTGGAGTATTTGGACAAGTGAGCTGGCGTCGGATCTTGCAATCTTGCAAGTATTGGGAGAACTCTCTGGATGTATACTCTCCTCCGTTGTCTGTACGTAGACACTGAATTTTACCGCCAACTTCTTTTTCTACTGTTTCCTTAAACAGCTTAAACTTGCCAAATGCTCCAGATTTCTCTTTCATGAAATCGACCCAGACATATCTTGAAAAATCATCAATAAAGTGATCATGTAGCGTAAGCCACTCAAGAATGTTGCTTTACTGGACCAAACACATCTGAGTGAACCAACTCCAAAGGTTCCTTCGATTTGAACTTTGAATCTTCATATGGAAGTTGATGTGCTTTACCAAATTGACATCCAGCACAAACTATATCTTCCTTGACATCTAGTTGAGGAAGACCCTTGAGCATCGACTTCTTCATCATCACCTTGAGCTTGTTGTAGCTCACGTGACCCAAACGTGCATGCCATAAATCAGCTGTCTCATTTTTCCTGCCTTGTCTACATATGCCGTTTGAGCAGACATTACGTAGACTGATTCAAGACGTCGTCCCTCCAATATAGGAGAAGAATTTCCTTCCATTGTCTTGTACACCTTTACGTCACGAGGACCGAAAACAACATGGTTTCCGGATGATGTCAGTTGTGAAACTGACAACAGGTTCTATGTCATACTAGGAACATGGTAGACATTATCCAGCTGAACTTGCTCGTTGCAAAATCGTGGAATCACCACTGCCTTGCCAATATGGGTTATGGCAATTCTGAGTTGTTTGCTGTTATACAACTCGACCACGCTTGTACTCGGACATGCTCAGAAATTTCTCTTTGTCTCCAGTCATTGATTGGAGCAACCAGAATCGATGATCCAATCATCTTTGTAATTGATCATCTCGTCGTTGACTACGACAAGTGCAGCTTCCTCTGGCTCCGTACTGCTGGGTGACACTACCTCCATATCGAAGATCTGTTCCTCTTCAACTGCGTAGGATGCTTGTGCATCCCACTCGACTTCACTTCGGCTTTCATGCTCCACGGAAGTTGCAGCATTCCCTTCTGCTGGTTTGGACCAACAGTCTCGAGCATAGTGTCCCTTCTTCTTGCAGTTATAACACACGACATCTCGTCGTGTTTGATTTTTCCCTTCCTTCTCATCCTGTTGTCGATCTTGTCGAGCTCCCCTCGATGGAAGCCTCTCTACGTTGTCTTTTTTGAATCTCCATGACTGTCTGTTTGACTTGCCATGTTGATTACTTGACTCGCCTGTCTTATCACCTCCCTTATTTGACTTCTTGCTGCCAAAAAGAGCTTTCTCTTCATCCTTGACGGAAACTCCAGACATCTGATTTTCTAGAGCCTCTGGTTGGCTAACACATTCTCAAACTCAATTAGAGATGGTTGTGTAGCCCAACCTCGGATCGCCGTGACAAGACTACTATATCCAGGCTTTAAACCGCGGACAATAATCCTGCGCATCCTTGTCTCTGTGATAGGATTTTCAGGATCTAACTTTGTGATTTGTTCACACAAAGTTTTGACTTTGGTGAAATACTGGTTCACCGTCATGTTGTTCTGTTGCATCGACAACAACTCATTCTCGAGAAGCTGAAGTTGAGCATCGTTCTTCTTAGAGAACAGAGCTGCAAGGGTGTCCCACGCCTCCTTGGGTGTCTTCGCATCCTTGATGCGGTATAACAACTCGTCCTCGACGGTTGCTGCTAGCACGTACATGGCTCTTCCGGCCCTAATCTTCCACTTCTTTAATTCATCTGGATCGGTTGGTATTGTAACTTCACTACCACCGACAATACCCCAAAGATCTTGTCCCAACAAATAGAATTGCATACGTGTACTCCACGTACTATAATTTCCATTGTTGAGTTTCTCAATATTACTAGATGAACTAGCAATATCTGCCATTTGTGACTTGGTATTGCCCGGCAATATACAAGTAAGCTTGGTCCCTGACCAACAAGCTTCACAGTCCCAGACTGTGCACTAATGGAAAATCACCTTGCAATACGGTCCCCGACCGTTAAGTTAGCCAAAAATATTTTTGACTATACCGATAATATCGGTCCCCGACCGATATTTGCCAAAAAATGGTCCCGAAAAATTTAACGGAACGAATGGCTCTTGATACCAATTGTAAGAAGTTTGGGGTATATTTATGTGGAAGGATTAACAAAATATATTTGTGGATGTAAAGTTAATGCTCTTTATCACTCATAAACTAAAAACATAATATAATACTTGGAATTTTGGTTTTACAAACTTACTAACATTCCACTCATTTCCCACACACAATATTAGCTCACAAGAGCTTTTCTTGATGCACTCTAAAACTTACGATGCATATCTTAGCAGCAAAATGCAATACCTATTTATACTACCCAAATGATGTAGCATGGAGCAAGCTTTTCAACTTTTGAGAGCTATGCCTATAACTAGCATGGTGTAGCCTTTACCTTTGCATTTAATGTGAAGCTCACTCATTTTGACAATTTACTTCACTGTAAATCAAGAGGAAGAAAATTGAGTGTGAGCTAGAGTTGTTTTATTTGACTAAGCCCCATCTAGAAGCTAGGAGAGAGAGAGTTGTTGAATTTTAACAGAAAGCACAAGGTACATCGACTATGATCAGCCAATCAGGTATCCTCTTTCTGAGCTTCATCATTTCTCTTCGTGTAATGAACATTTTCGGTGCTTGGGTGTGTGTTCAAGTAATTTGCTATTGCCATTCTTTTTGCTCAAGGATAGATGAGAAATGGATTGAATTCTTTTGGTCTTGTTAGATGTCACTTTGATGTGTTTACTTTACCAGGATAATATGGATATATATGTTCTTCTTAGATATTTCATTGATGCCCACTTCTTGACTGAAGTCCTTGAGATATAGCATCAATTTCATTCCATTGACGAACTGGTTTTTTTGTCCCATGAGTAAGGTTTTCATGTGTAATTTGTCATACTAGATGGCTCCTAAAGTTTATTGTGGAGAAGTTTTCTACTGAACTATGGTAAAACCTGTGGAGTATGACTTGTTCTGTTTAATATGATTCATTGCAGCTGGAGAAGAGTGCTGCCCTGTTTAGACCTAAACTAGTAGTTGCTGGTGCAAGTGCTTATGCACGCCTATATGATTATGTGAGCATCAGAGGTGTCCTTTCTTAGTTTATCCTTGTGTTTCTTATGCTTTCTTCTTTCTCTGTTCGTGTCCGTGATTTAATATATTTCAGAATTAATAGTATAATAGTTCTTTCTCATTGATCTAACAGGTTTTTGACAAGCAAAAAGCTAAATTACTACCAGATATGGCGCATATCAACGGGTTGGTTGGATCAGAGAAGCTGCTACTGCTCATATATTTCACTTGGTTATCCTATTTACATGTATATGATTGTGCTATCTGGTGAAATATATGAGCAGTTGCACAAGCTGCTCGTACCAGTATTTGTTACTATATACTGCTCAGATATGTCTATTCTGTTAGCACAATCATATTCTATAGATTGGTAATTCTATTTACGTGTACATAGTAACAAATCTACCTAATAAAGTTTAAAATGAATACCGTAAGTGCATGATGTTTGTTGTTAAGACTTAGCAAATACTGGTTGATCCCACAAGTGGAGGAATTACATTAGTTTTTTCTCAATTACTAGTAATTCAAGAAAACGATTTGGATTTTGCTAAATTTCTAAAATGATGCAAGCAATCGAAATTAGGCATTTACATAATGACCAAGTGTATACGTTCGGGCCCCGTCCACTATTTTTATACCAATCCAAGTACACAAAACAGCTCAATAACAAATAAACTACCTAGAGGTCGAGTAATTGAAGTGATTATACCTTTGATCATCTCAACCCCAGACAACATGCAAGCAAGCTAAGGTGCGTGGTGGAAACTTGGAAAGTGCAGTGCCTAATAACTTACTTCTTAAAGCACAGACTGGCGCAATAAGATAGAAGCATGACAATCACAAGCACGACTACGAATGCGGCACTCGCTGCCGGTAGCCACATTAGCATACTATCTTGAAATGCGGAACCACCGGGTACAGGTTTTAGTACACATTCTTTATCTTTCAAAGTACCAATTGTTGCATCTTGAATCTCTGCCATACGTCCATTGTCAATCAGTGTTACAATTGCTTCTGAGAATTTGTTTCCTAGAGTAGAATGATCTTTCCGAAATGCCTAGGTGAGAAAAACACACCGAATTGTTAGTGCATCATATATATCATAGATTATCTATTAGAACTAGAAAAAGGGTGAAGAAGATGAATACTATGAAATACGAATCTTCTAGGCGTGTGTAGACACTTTCCCAAAAGTGATATTCCGACCCTATACGAAGCACGGGTTTCACGGAATTCAATTTCGAGATACAAAGAAGAACAACAAGAGTCACGCTCGTATGAATCTTGTCAAAATGAGAATAAGATTTGTGTTTTGTGTTTGATGATTAATCTTCTCTTAGACTTGAGAGAGAGTGCTTGTTTTTGAGAGAAATATTCTGAAAAAACTCTCTTTCATCTGTGGTACTAATCACTATTATACACGCAAAATAACAAAACCGTCAAAAACCGCACAAAACGCACAAAGCCACGACAAGAGACAGGCTCTCGTCGCGAGCCGCGACAGATCTCGCGAGTCGCGAGCGGGCCTGTCGCGAGTCGCGACAAGCATCGCGAGTCGCGATGCTGCTCGCCTGTGCGCTGCGATGCCTGCTCGCCTGTGCGCTGCGATGTTGCTCGCTGCCTGTGCGCTGCTTGTGCTAGTATGTGCGAGTATACATGCTACTGCTTTGCTGCACCATGCTTAGCTATAACCACCAAGCATAGTATGCATTATACATATTGATTCAAGTAACATTTGTACTTGTTTGCGGTTTCTTTATTCTTTCAAATCTTATTGTTTACTACACCATAAACAATCTACGTGTATATTTAACGTAACTTGAACAACGACACCTTAACCAAGTTATTCAAGTTATACGTTACATGAACTCAATCAACCAAATACTCTAAATTATCCAACAATCCTCCCCCATTTAGAGTATTCTAAAAGATAATTAGCACTAAACATCATCAAACCAAACATCTCATGCATAAATGAAAGTGTATAAAACTTGAACTTTCATATAGTAAAGTACACATTCCAAGTATCCGTATCCAATTGGTGTCGATAACGATTGAACCAATTTCAATACATAATGGAAACCCGAAGATACAATACACACAAGATAAATATTACTTAAACTCATTATAAACCGACACATAAAGCCTTGTGTCCATATCTATTCATAAGTGTATCAAAGCTATGCCCCAATAGCTCTTGAAGCGGCTAAACTTCACACTTACATAGGTAGATCTCTAAAATACATGCTACTGTGAAAAGCATAAACAAGAGACCTATTAAGTTATACAACCTCCTTATACAACACAGTTATAGAACTATAAACTTAGGATGAATAAAAGTTCTACAATCATCTAAATGAAGAAATTAATCTTATTGAACTTAAGACCCAACGTCATATTGGGCGTTAAGTTAAGATTCCCTCATTCGTGATTCTCGAGGGGCTCCAATCCTAAACCGATTGCCATCCTCTTTACATTATCTCTAGCCAAGGCCTTTGTAAAACAATCCGCTAGATTATACGTTGTACGTACATAGTCAACAGTGATTACACTATCCTTGATAAGTCCTTGGATATAGCTATGCCGCACACCAATATGTCTCGACTTACCATTATAGACTTGACTATATGCTCTTGCCAAAGCAGCATCGTTATCACAATGAATCGCTATGGGCGATATCGGTTTTGGCAACAAAGGAATCTCAATCATGAGATTCTTCAACCACTCCGCCTCTTTGCTTGCGGAAGATAAAGCAATGAATTCCGAAGTCATGGAGGAATCCGCTATGCAAGTTTGTTTTTTTTGGAAGCCCAAGATATAGCACCTCCCCCAAGTAGAAATACCCATCCACTTGTGGAAGAGTGATCCTCTTTATTAGAGATCCAACTTGCATCCGAATACCCTTCTAAAACCGAAGGATATCCACTGTAGGATAAACCATAGTCCTTGGTTTTTCCTAAATACCTTAATACTCGACGAATAGCTTGCCAATGTTGTACACTAGGATTACTAGTATACCTACTAAGTTTGCCTACCGCAAATGCGATATCCGGCCTAGTACTCGTCATAGCATACATCAAACATCCAATCACCCTTGAATACTCAAGTTGAGATACAGCACTACCTACATTAGGTAGTAATTTCTCACTAGGGTCCATTGGAGTTGACACAAAAGAGCAACCACTAACATCGAATTTCTTAAGAACCTTTTCGATGTAGTGAGATTGAGACAAACTCAATTTACCTTTGCTTCTTTTAATTCTAATTCCTAGAATGACATCCGCCTCCCCCAAATCTTTCATTGAGAACTTAGACGATAGAAAAGATTTAGTCCACTCAACTTGGGATAAATCAGTTCCAAAAATTAGCATGTCATCTACATATAAGCAAATCATAACACCATGACCATTGTCATCAAATTTGCTATATACACACTTATCTGAATTGTTCAATTTGAATCCATTAGACAACACTACCTCATCAAATTTTTGATGCCATTGCTTAGGTGCTTGTTTTAGCCCATACAAAGATCTAATTAGTTTGCAAACTTTTGTTCTTGACCTTTGACAACAAACCAACCGGTTGTCTCATGTAAACCTCCTCATCTAATTCTCCATACAAGAAGCAGTCTTGACATCCATTTGATGGATCACAAGATTATGAATTGCTGCAAGGGCAATCAATAATCTTATAGTGGAGATTCGAGCTACAGGTGCATATGTATCGAAATAATCGATACCCGGCTTTTGAGAAAAGCCTTGTGCCACTAACCGGGCTTTGAACTTGTCAATAGTTCCATCGATTTTCATTTTCTTCTTGAAAATCCATTTGCACCCTATTGGTTTACATTTAGGAGGTAGGTCCGCTAAAACCCATGTGTTATTCCCCATGATTGAGTCCATTTCATCATCAATAGCTTCTTTCCAAAATGAAGCATCTTGAGATTGCATGGCCTCATCATATGTTAAAGGATCCCTTCCACATTATAGACATATGGAAATTTAGTCAAAACACTATCTCTTGATCCTTCAACCAAATATACATGAAAATCCGGGCCAAAAGATTTCTCTTTCCTAACCCGTTTACTTCTCCTTGGTTGAGTTGATGTAGATGCAACATTTTCATCTAGAATTTGTTCATCTAACTCATGATCATCATTTTGATCAATCTCTTGAATTTCGGTACTTGGAGTTATATCCTTTGGTCTAGGAACCGATGAATATCTATTTTCATCAAAAATTGCATCCCTTGACTCCACAATAGTGTGAACCGACCAAAAGTCGTTTTGTTCTATAACATAGAACCTATAGGATTTGCTATGAGAAGCATATCCTATAAAGATGCATTCAACTCCTCTTTCACCTAACTTTTTACGTTTAGGTTCCGGCACTTTCACTATTGCCCTACATCCCCAAACTCTAATGTAACTTAGATTTGGTTTTCTTTTGTACCATAATTCATAAGGGGTAACTTGTTCTTTTTCATAGGAACACGTTTAAGATGTAACAAGCGGTTAAAACCGCTTCACCCCAAAAAATCACTCAAACCCGAGTAGGATAACATAGAATTTACCATCTCTTGTAAAGTTCTATTTTTCTTTCCGCTACACCATTTTGTTGTGGTGTATAAGCCGCGGTTGTTTCATGTATTATTCCTAAAGCTTGGAAATAACTAGGATTATGAAATTCACCACCTCTATCGGTTCTAAACCGTTTAACCTTGTCACTTAGTTGCAATTCTACTTCATTTTTATAGATCTCAAATTTTCTAGGGCTTCATCTTTAGTAGACAATAGATATACATAACAAAATCGTGAATGATCATCAATAAATGTTACTATATATTTTTTGTTTCCTAAAGAAGGTGTACTATGAAAATCACAAAGATCACTATGTACCAAATCAAGCAATTTAGTATCTCTTTCCACATTATTAGGGAAAGAACACCTAGTTATTTTGGTAAGCATGCATGTTCTACACTTCTCAATACTTGGATCAAAAGAAGGAATTAAATCATCCTTAGCCATAGAATATAATTTTCTATAATTAACATGACCAAGTCTTAAATGCCAAAGAGAAGAATTATCATTAATAACACACACATTGTTACTAAAGCATTTGAAATGCTAAGTTTAAACATACCATTACACAAATAACCAAGTCCAACAAACAAACCACCTTATAGATAATATAAATTTGTCCGACTCAAAAACCATTTTAAAACCTATTCGATTCAAGATAGCTCCTGACACTAGATTACGCCTAAGTTCCGGAGCAAATACAACATCTCTTAACACTAGAGATTTGCCGGAACTAAAGACCAACTCTACTTGTCCTACACCGAGAACTTGAGCTGTAGAGTCATTCCCCATGTATAGAACTTCTCCATTGTCCACCTCCTTGAAGGTTTTGAATGAAGACCGCTCCTTGCACACATGCTTGAAGCTCCTGAATCGATATACCATGAACAATCATCCTGTACACAAAAGATTTCAGAAATCATACACATATAATTCAAACTTGAATTACATGAAAGTTGTGTACAAGTACCTTGTTTGGCTTGGGATTGGCTAGACTCGCCTTTCCCTCCACCTTGCTCATTCTTTTTGTTCATTTTCCTCTTCCATAGGAAGCAATCCTTTTTGAAGTGTCCGGGCTTGCCACACTCCCAACAACCACGTTGTTGAA
This sequence comes from Beta vulgaris subsp. vulgaris, assembly GCF_026745355.1. Taxonomy (NCBI): domain Eukaryota; kingdom Viridiplantae; phylum Streptophyta; class Magnoliopsida; order Caryophyllales; family Amaranthaceae; genus Beta; species Beta vulgaris. The sequence goes on from NC_079204.1 coordinate 7,753,972, forward strand.
CACCTCCACCATTCTTAGGCTTCTTAAAGTTGTTGCCTTTGGTGAAATTATTAGCCCTCTTCTTAGGATTTGAGTCTTTGAACTTTCCATCCTCCACCATGTTAATGGTAGAAGAATTAGGATTTACCTCCTTTTGTCCATCTTGAACCCGAATGCCCTCTTCAATCCGAAGATGAGCACCCAATTGTTCACATTTATATCATCTTTCCTATGTTTAAGAGTATTTCTAACATCCTTCCAACTTGGTGGTAATTTGTCTATTATTGAAGATACAATAAAAGTTTCATCCATACTAATATTGTGTTGTTTAAAACTTCCTAAAATCCTTTGAATTTCATGGAATTGTTCCATCACAGGCCTTGTTTCATTCATCTTAAAGTTATTGAAATTACTAACTAAGAACTTCTTACTAGATGCATCTTCGGCCATGTACTTTGACTCAAGGTCATCCCAAAGCATTTTAGCGGATTCATAAAATTGATAAACATCAAATAAAGTGTCAGACATACCGTTTAAAATGTGACCACGACATATATAATCGTCATTCTCCCACTTGTTCCTTCTCCTTGAGGCCTCCAAAGTTTCTCTTCCACAAACTCGGGTTTTGGAGTACTCAAAACATATGCCACCGAAAGAGAAGTGAGAAGAAAATGCATCTTCTTTTGCCATCTACGGAATCCCACACCCTCAAACTTTTCAAGTTTCTGAAAATTCGAAGTCATTTCACGTACCGTAGCCATCTTCAAGAATATCACTTTTGGATTGTTAGAACTAGAGAAAGGGTGAAGAAGATGAATACTATGAAATACGAATCTTCTAGGCGTGTGTAGACACTTTCCCAAAAGTGATATTCCGACCCTATACGAAGCACGGGTTTCACGGAATTCAATTTCGAGATACAAAGAAGAACAACAAGAGTCACGCTCGTATGAATCTTGTCAAAATGAGAATAAGATTTGTGTTTTGTGTTTGATGATTAATCTTCTCTTAGACTTGAGAGAGAGTGCTTGTTTTTGAGAGAAATATTCTGAAAAAAACTCTCTTTCATCTGTGGTACTAATCACTATTATACACGCAAAATAACAAAACCGTCAAAAACCGCACAAAACGCACAAAGCCACGACAAGAGACAGGCTCTCGTCGCGAGCCGCGACAGATCTCGCGAGTCGCGAGCGGGCCTGTCGCGAGTCGCGACAAGCATCGCGAGTCGCGATGCTGCTCGCCTGTGCGCTGCGATGCCTGCTCGCCTGTGCGCTGCGATGTTGCTCGCTGCCTGTGCGCTGCTTGTGCTAGTATGTGCGAGTATACATGCTACTGCTTTGCTGCACCATGCTTAGCTATAACCACCAAGCATAGTATGCATTATACATATTGATTCAAGTAACATTTGTACTTGTTTGCGGTTTTCTTTATTCTTTCAAATCTTATTGTTTACTACACCATAAACAATCTACGTGTATATTTAACGTAACTTGAACAACGACACCTTAACCAAGTTATTCAAGTTATACGTTACATGAACTCAATCAACCAAATACTCTAAATTATCCAACATTATCTACAGGACGTTGAGACAATAAGAAAACTGGATCAAGTATTAAAAAGAGATTGATCCTTTTTGAATGATAAAACTAAAATTGCTTATGAATCTACTGCGTAGACTTTAAATTGGATGGCGGAGGAATCACATAAGCAACAATCGTACTAAATATATAAGGAACGATAAGCATCTAATCAGGAGATACATCTAACCCTAACTGAGAGTGTTTATGTGCAAAATTATATTCGTATGTTTGTAAAGTAGTAAAATCGATAGAAAACAATGTAAACACAAATAATATTTGTTACATATATGAATTTTGTTAGATGCATCTAACAATTAGATTTTTACCATTCTTCCTAAATATATCTGCTACAAATTTGTTGCAGCATGAGGAGGACACAAGTTTTAAGGGGTGCATGTAATTAATGATCAGGGAGAAACAACAAGAGAAACGAAAAAAAGAAGGGACCTATTTAATGAGGCAAACTTTTAATAAAGGGAACTCATTATCAAATAATGTAATTGGAACTAAATGAAAACTTGCTAAAAACAGAATTGTTCCAACTAACTTAGAATGCAAGTCTTATTAATTTTTTAAAACTACCTACCTGATAATTAAGAAATATTTACTTTTGTCATCCACATGATAATTGTGAGTGGTACTAAAACGGAACAGCTAGCACTTTGTATCATGACATAGAATATTATAAATGTTGCAAATCATTTTGATTCAAGGGAATAAGGGTGGCACAAAATTTATAGAACACAGCAAATAAGTAAATTTAGAGTCCGTTCTGTTCAACTTATTTTAACTTATCTAAGATCTTCTAAGATAAGATCAGATAAGATAAGATGTTCGGTTAACTTCTCTTCCTTCATTTCAGATAAAATAAGATCTTATAACATCTTATAAGATAAGATAGAGACAAAATAAGTTGAACAGAACACACCCATAGCGAGCTAGTGGAGAGAGGATATAGAGAGACATACAAAGCCAAGTCCTGAAGATTTGAAGGTGACATCTTGTACAATGGTAAAATTCTCGCAATATTTTTCTTTGAAAAGCACCAGATGATGTGTACCAGCTACAAGAGCATCAATACCATCTTCTTGACCTCCTTTTTGAAACTTGTCAAGTATATCTACTTCCGTCCTTAATTCCACCAATTGTGATTCCAAAACACCAACTTTGCTAGTCAAGAATGGTTTCACAAAAGCACCTTGTCTATAGCCTACCTTCAATTTCTTTCTTCTTAGGTCATCTAAGCTCTTTATGTCCACATTATCCACGCCTTTTGTTGGAAGAAATGATGAAGTCTGGGGTGTTATATAAGAAGATATTGTGAGGAGTATCACCATTAAGACTAGTATAATGACTAGTCTTGTGTACATTATTGATGTCAAACTTGTACCTGCGCTTCATAAAGATGACGTGCATGTCATTTCCATTAGTCGCGATAGAATGGGCCGGATCTAGTTAAACTTTTATAAAATTAGCAACACAACAACATTTTTTTCAATTAGAAAAGATAATTAATCCGAAAACGAACCCTTGCTAGGCTACTAGCCTGCAGGGCAGGCCAGTTCATAGTCTGAGTATAAGGCTATACAATCAAGAAGTAACTTTCCCAACATATTGTTGGGATGAGGATTCGAACCCTAAACAATGCCTGAGAATTCGGGTGTACTCCATTGAGGTACCACCTCTCCCTCGTAGCAAAAACATAATGATTGAATAAAAAATCGGTTTTATATCGGTTATTTATCATGAAATATGTAGTATATCATGAAGTTATATGTTGACTTGTAACATTGACATTTTGGCAACCCATTCTCTCTATATCTCTCCTACATAATATTCATATGGTGTCTTTTCTTATCTTTGCTCTCTCCCAAGGTATTTAGGATAGAATATGTGAAAATCTATCTTTCCTTGTTTCTTGATGTTTCTAACTTTTATTAGTCTTAGCATTTTAAACACTCTTATGCATTGATTAATGGAATTCACTCCGATATTAGCGGCCCGTTTGGTAGTTGGTAATAAATGGTGGTAATGGGAATGAATTTGTGTGTAAATTTGTGAAAAATATCATTGTCCATTACCATGGTAATGCTAATTTATCCTAAAATGTCCACTTTCCTTCTTGAATTTTCATTCCCATCCAATACCACCTTGTAGGGTGGTAATGAGTGGTAATGAAAATTGCTTCCCCTTGAGACAAGAACACAAGTTTAGGGGTGAGATTGCTTGCCCATGGAGAAAAAATGCCTTCCCATGGAGATTTTAAGGGTGCTTCCCTAATAAAATTACACTTAAAATTCATTCCCATTACCGCAATTTATTAACGACTACCAAACGGGCCGTAGGAGTTTTCTCTAAATGTATGTACATATATATCAATTTTTTAATGGATTGGAGTTACATAAATACTCCATCCCACAAAAACCAAGGAGGGAGTGGGGACCATTGCCATAACAAGAATTAACAAAAAAGCAAATAGGTAAATTGTGGGACCTATGTACTATATATGGAAATATTTACAAAAACCAAGGAAGGAGTGATGGCAAATTTGTAAATAAAGTGTGGGACCTATGTATTATATATGGAAATAGTTGCAAATGTAGCAAATAAATTGAGACACACCTAAATGGCAAAATGTAGCAAATAAATTGGGACGGAGGGAGTAATTAAAGATATTGAGGTTAGAAATACTTCAAATTCATGCAATTACCTGACGAGGGTTGTGCCAATGACGATGCATGATTGTATTTACAAAATTTCCAAATCCAGAATAGTACAGCAACCAAGATGACAAAGCAAAGTACACAGACGAGGACTAGAATTAGTTTTGTGCGTGGTGTCAACGAAACACTCTCGCTGTTTTTAGTTATTAGCATGTCCCGCCACACCAGTATGCCTATCTCTGTGTCCAAGTAAGGCATTGTAAAATCCACCCAATCCATCCTTGAAGGTATTATTGTTATCTCCCCATATTAAGGAAATATTGTGATATTGTGATATATTTTCCATATATTTGTAATTATCTTTTAGGAGTATCTTGTATATCTTTTATAACATGATTTCAGGAAGTTAGGTGTTTTAGGGTTTTGTAAAGCCTTGTATATATGGCTGTAACTTCTGGTGAAATGATATACAAAAATATATTCTCCTAAACACATCTAGCCTCCTTGTTCTTAACATGGTATCAGCTTAACATCGTTCTTGGGTTGTGTTCGTTTTTCCGCTGCGTTTCTTTTCTGTTTGTTCGTGTGCGTACCCCATGGCAGGCGATAATGATGCTGCTCCTAAGTCTTCTGGTTCTCGCTATGAACCTTTCACCGAATATTATTTACATCCCAGTGAAGGTACGGGTGCGGTGATCAGTCCTATTCTTCTTAAAGGCGACAACTATGAAGCATGGTCGAGGTCTCTTCGCAACAACCTGCGTGCCAAAAACAAATTAGGCTTCATCGACGGGACTATTACGGTACCCGATTCCAAATCTCCTGATTTTTCTCAATGGGGTATTGTTAATTCTATGCTTGTTGCTTGGATTTTTAATACGTTAGATGTGTCTGTGCGTTCTACTATGCGTTTTCCCGATACTGTTAAGTCCCTGTGGGATGATTTACGTGATCGTTATTCCCTTGGTAATGGTCCTCGTATTTTGGAGTTAAAAAACCAAATTCGAGATTGTCGACAGAATGGTCGGTCGGTTGCTATTTATTTTGGTGAATTGCGTCAGTTGCAAGATGAATTGATGTCTTACTGTAAACTTCCTGTTTGTACGTGTCTTGCTGCATCTGAGTCTATTCGTCTTCAAGAAACCGAACACTTGCATCAGTTTTGTTTGGGTTTGGATTCCAAAAAATTTGGAACGCTTGTTTCTGGTTTGCTCATGCAGGATCCCCTTCCTTCCATCAATGTGGCTTATGCGAAAATCATATCTGATGAAAGGAAGCAGTTAGTTTCGGCTTCCCACGAGCAGACCTCGGTTGACGCTGTTGGTTTTGTTGCTTCGTCGTCCACTGCTGCACGTTCTTCTAGTCTGCCGCAGGGGGATGAACGTGTATGCAGCCACTGTGGTCGCAAAGGCCATCTCAAGGACACTTGTTACGAGATAGTGGGCTGGCCTGCTGGTCGCGGTCGCGGGGGACGTGCTGGCAGGGGGGTCGTGGTCGGTCTACTGCGCGTGGAGGCTCGCAATTTGCGGGTAATGTTGGTGGTAGTCCGCGATCTTCCTCTTCTTCTGTAAGTGATGTTGATCGAGCTAGCACACCTACTCTTAGTGATGCACAATTCCAGCAACTCATGGGTGCTCTCAAAGGTGTTCAAGTGTCTTCTTCTTCCGAAAAATTGAGTGGTATGTATGGTTCTTTTGATTGGTTGATTGATTCGGGTGCTTCTAACCACATGTCTGGTAATCTTGATGCGTTTATTGATTTACAACCTGTGTCTTCTCGTGTTGGTTTACCTAATGGAAAAAGTCTTATGGCTACTAAAATAGGGACCGTTGTTTTGTCGGATGGTTTTCGGTTGGAAAACGTCTTGTATGTTCCGGGTTTTACATGTAGTTTGTTGTCCGTCTCTCAGTTACTTGCTCATCAAAAATTACTTGTAATTTTCACTAACAAGTTGTGTTTAATACAGGACCTTACCTTGACGAACCTGATTGGAGCGGGAGTGCGGTCTAATGGGGTCTATATTTTCAAGCCAGTTGGTAGCTCGTTGTCTGCAGCAAATAAAGTGGTTAAATTGGATGATTTGAGTCTCTTGTGGCATCGTCGTTTAGGTCATCCGTCTCTTAAAGTTATTTCTAGTTTGCCTGGTTTAGCTGGTTTGTGTTCACAACATTGTGACCTTGATTGTACGATTTGTTTTATGGGAAAACAACCTCGTAACTCCTTTTCTTTAAGTACGAGTAAGGCTGTAGGCATTTTTGATTTGATTCATTGTGATATTTGGGGCCTAATAAAATTCTTGCTAGTTGTGGTGCTCGTTATTTTCTTACTATTGTTGATGATTTTTCTCGTGCTACTTGGATATTTCTTATGACGGGAAAACATGAGGTTCCTCAACTTATTAAGGATTTTCATGCTATGATTTTTACTCAGTTTAATAAACACATTAAGGTCTTACGTAGTGATAATGGCCAAGAATTTTTGTGTTTACATCGTTTCTTTGCTGACAAGGGGATGCTTCATCAAACTAGTTGTGTCGATACTGCTCAACAAAATGGTCGAGTTGAACGTAAACACCGTCATCTTCTCAATGTAGCACGTGCTCTTCGGTTTCAGGCTCGTTTACCTAAGTCCTTTTGGGGGGAATGTGTGATGACTGCTGCTCACCTTATCAATATGACTCCTACTCCCCTTCTACATGGCAAAAGTCCTTTTGAATGTCTTTATGGTGTTGTTCCGCCTTATACGGATGTTCGTGTGTTTGGGTGTTTAGCTTATGCTACTAATAGAAATCGTAAAGATAAATTTGATTCGAAATCAAGACGGTGTATTTTTGTTGGGTATCCTTTTGGAAAAAAGGGGTGGCGGTTGTTTGATTTAGAAACCTCTGATTTTTTTATTAGCCGTGATGTGCAATTTTTTGAGGATTCTTTTCCCTATTCTGATTCTATGACTGATGCTGCTCATGCTCAATGGAATGCATACTTAAACCAATCCTTAGTTTGGGATGACATGCCTGATGTACCTGATGTTGACCCTAGTCCTTCTGCCTTGCCTGCTATCCCCAGCACTCCCTCTCGTGCTAGTGGGCAGGGTATGTCTGATATACCGTCACCTTCTTCTGTTCGTATTGGAACTATTGAGTGTGATACTTCTGCTGTTCCGCCTCCTGATATGCTGGGTCGTGGACACCGTGTTAAAACTTCTTCTGTCAAGCTCCGAGATTATGTTACTAATACGGCTCTTGTTCAAGACCATATAGACCCCCCCACTTCGACTGCACTTCCGGTTTCTTCATCTGGTTTGTCTGGTAAGCCTTTTGACATAGCTTGTTGTGTTAATTATGATAATTTTTCTGCCAAACATCGGTGTTTTCTTGCAGCTATTACTAAGGGTGTCGAGCCTAAGAGTTATCGGGAAGCTGTTTTAGATCCTGGCTGGCGCAAAGCTATGCAAGAAGAAATTAGCGCTCTTGAGCGCAATGGGACATGGACCTTAGAAGATTTACCTGTTGGTAAGCGTGCTATTAGTAGTGGTTGGGTCTATAAAATTAAATATGCTAGTGATGGTACTGTGGACCGACTTAAGGGTCGTTTGGTTGTTCATGGGAATCGCCAAGTGGCTGGTATTGACTATAATGAAACTTTCGCTCCTGTGGCTAAAATGGGTACTGTTCGTCTTCTGTTAGCTGTTGCTGCAGCTCGCAATTGGCATTTACATCAAATGGATGTTCATAATGCTTTTCTTCACGGGGACTTGGACGAAGAGGTTTATATGACTCTTCCTCCTGGTTATAAATGTTCTTCTCCTACCAAGGTTTGTCGACTGCGTAAGTCACTGTATGGTTTAAAACAGGCTCCTCGACAATGGTTTGCAAAATTGTCTACTGCTTTGCTTGACTATGGTTTTCAGCGTTCATATGCTGATTATTCTCTGTTTTGTTATACTAAGGGCACTGTTTCTCTTCATGTTTTGGTGTATGTGGATGACCTTATTATTGCTGGTTCTTCTTCTGACGTTGTGTCACGTTTTAAACAGTACCTTAGTTCTCACTTTCATATGAAAGATCTTGGTGTCCTTAAGTACTTCCTTGGTATTGAGGTGGCTCGGAGTTCCGAAGGTATTTTTCTATCTCAACGCAAGTATGCGTTGGATGTTTTGAGTGAGTCTGGTATGTTGGGCTGTAAGCCTATTGACACCCCGATGGAGCAGAATCACCGCTTGGCTTTGGTTGATGATGCGCCACTATCTGATCCAGATCGTTATCGTCGGTTGGTTGGTCGTCTTGTTTATCTTTCTGTGACTCGGCCTGAACTTAGTTATGCGGTTCATACTCTGGCTCAATTTTTAAGTGCTCCTATGGTTCCTCACTGGGAAGCCGCTCTTCGTGTTCTCCGTTATCTTAAAGGGAGTCCAGGGCAAGGTATTCTCCTTCGTTCTCGCAATGATTTGTGTCTTTCCGCTTATTGTGATAGTGACTGGGCTGCTTGTCCTATGACACGACGATCATTATCTGGTTATCTGGTTTTTCTTGGTTGTTCGTTGGTCTCCTGGAAAACCAAGAAACAACCAACAGTATCTCGTTCTTCTGCTGAGGCAGAATATCGTTCTATGGCTGTTACTACTTGTGAGTTGAAGTGGTTAAAATCCCTGCTATCTTCTCTTGGTGTGCTTCATTCTCGGCCCATGCGTTTGTTTTGTGACAGTCAATCGGCCTTGCACATCGCAAAGAATCCCGTGTTTCATGATCGTACGAAGCATATTGAGGTCGATTGTCATTTTGTTCGCGATGAGTTATTAGCTCACAATTTATCTACTTGTTATGTTCCTACTGGGCATCAGTTGGCTGACATTCTTACGAAAGCCCTTGGGCGTTCTCAGTTCAGTTTTCTTCTCCGCAAGTTGGGCATTCGTGATCTTCATGCTCCAACTTGAGGGGGGGTATTAAGGAAATATTGTGATATTGTGATATATTTTCCATATATTTGTAATTATCTTTTAGGAGTATCTTGTATATCTTTTATAACATGATTTCAGGAAGTTAGGTGTTTTAGGGTTTTGTAAAGCCTTGTATATATGGCTGTAACTTCTGGTGAAATGATATACAAAAATATATTCTCCTAAACACATCTAGCCTCCTTGTTCTTAACACCCCAACCGCGCCATCGAATTCCTGCACTTGTAATTATTATTTATCCTTTATCAGTATGAAACATAATCTTTTGAAAAAATTTCATCTTTTAAAGATTGCGCGAGATACTATCAGTCATCAGATCTTGATGAATATTGCATTTGCATCATTTCACCTAAGGTATCATGAACATATATACAAGATGTCGTTAATTAACCCTCTGCGCCAACGCACATACACTTTACCGGAATCTCAATATGAGTTACTCTCATTGTTCGTCTTAAATACTTCTCATTCCCACAAATCTGAACAAACATTGGCATCCGTTTTGGATAACTGCTCGTAAGGTAATTTAACGACATTGTTTACATTTATTACTTGTTGAGGGTAGGTATGTATACGATAAATAAATATGTGAAACTGTGTGATTTTCAAAATGCAAACCTACATCAGGTATCCTTAAAAAATTTCTATTGGCAAAAGTGTGACGGTGTTACTAGATGCTGGAATAAAAAATTTAATTGGGATTGGCGTAAGTGGTTAAGGGCCTTTTGCTCCTTAATCAAGGTTTCGGGTTCAAGCTTTGGGTAAATGGAAAAAATCCCAGCTGAGAGAAATGCTGTCTTTTGAGGTACCCATGTGTATGGGTAGTATCCCAAGCCTACTATCGGACGCATCCTGACGTCCGACATGAAACTCTTCTAGGCGTGAACTTATCAGAACGGGCTAAGCCATGCCCTGATGATGGACCGGGATGGTGCTCACGGCCACTAAAGAGGAGATTAAGGGAATCTTTCCTTTAACTCAGAGTAACATCAGTCGTATACGTGTCAAAGGATTACGCATCCTGTCAGAAGAACAATACTCCTATAAATAACCAAGTGGTATTATTCTGCAGGTACATTCTCTCACATACTAAAATTAGTTTATCTCTCTCTAAGCTTTCTCTCTCTAAATCCTTGGCGGACATCAACAGACTTGAGCGTCGGAGGGGGTTTCCTCGCATCTCCTGAGGGTAGCTCACGTTTGCTCGCTTGTAGCTCACCATTCTCGAACAACCCTTAATTACTGACGGACTTCTCCCAGGTCCGCCACCGTTTCAATACCAAAACACCATGCAAACTCCTACAAGAGATTAGTTCACTCGCCGAAGGCGGTGGAAAACTCTTTGTAGTAGGACAAAAAAAAGATGGAGGAATAAATTCTTCTTATTGACTTGTTGTGATTTATCTTACAAGTTTAATTAAAGAAAGTCGATTAATGAATAATACTTCCTCTCTTTTTTATTAGTTGCAGTATTTGCATAATAACCACTATTCATCTACTAACCTTATCACATATTCTCTCACGTATTTATAAGAAATTAAAAAATATAATCAACTGAATATTGAGGACCAAAGTAGTGCACCAGATGAGAGTGAGGGATAGCCTAGTAGTTAGAGCTTCCGTCCCGGTTTTAGGAAGTCCTGGGATATATTCTCACTGTTGACAAGTTAGAATCTCCTCTATTCCCCCAACTTGTCAAGGTTTCTCCTTACCTTATTTTAAAAAAAAGGTTGTGCACTAGATAAAGTGTAGACATGAACTGTTACTACTAATAAAAATTAAAAAACAAAGGAAGTATCTCTGTGCTAAATAAATTATGGCTAACGAAGAAAGGTAGGGAAATCTAGTAATTTACGCACCTTACTTTCAACAGCCTGCAGCATATCATCAAAAGTGCCTTTCATGGTGCCATCAGGATTAGCATAGCGCTCGAATTTATAATCAAGGGAAGAGTCGACGATATCGGCTGCGGCTCGAAATACCTCAATGGAGAAACCGCTGCAGTTATATTCACCGTTACCCAAATCTTTGACTTTTACGAAATCATTCAACTCTCTTGGAGCTACTGCAAATCGTAGTTTTTGAGGGATTGTAGTTTGGTTTGTCAAATCTGTGCTATTTTGAGCCCTTACATGGATGCTTATCAAGGATATGGTGAAGAATGATATGAGAAGGGAAATACCACAAGTCTTCATTTCTAACACTTTTTTTATTCTGGTTTTAAATTGAGTTTTGGTTTACTTGTGTTCTTCTACTTTCAGAAACACATCATTTAGTCATCTGTAGAAATGTTTGAAATTGCCTAAGTCAGATCAGGAGTAGTGGGATGATGGACATGTATAAATGTATTAGATTATTACTTGATTGAAGAGATTGTCAAAATCTGCTTGAATGCTCAATCAACTTTGATAGTGCTACTGCATACTAGCCTTATTTCTTGTGGCACCTTGCAAGTTGCGATGTTAAATAATACTCTCTTTGTTTATTTTAAATTGCTACATCGTGATTTTAAGGAACGTCACTTTCAAACTTTTGATAGAAAACTTTTTGACCCATTTAATAAAAGTTATAAACTAAGCGGGTAAAATAAAAAAAAAAGTACTTTTTGGTGGAAAAAGTAAAAAAAAAAAAAAAAAGAAACAAAAAAATTATTACATTTTAGGAGCCAAATACTCCAAATAAAGAAAGTTAGACAATGTAACAATAAAAAAACAATCATTTATAGAAAATGTATCAATTAAAAAGCAACGGTAGGAATAATTGCTTACATGCCTTCATATACTTCCTCTGCTTCCAAAATTATTACTCCATTTTCTTTTTTTCAAATCAAACTTTACACATATATTGACTATAAAATCTCATTGATATATCATATATATAGGTAAATTATTAAAATGGGGGTTTGTAAGATTTACCATTACATATATTTTCAATATATCAACTTTGTTTATTTTGATTTTTATTAATACATAATAGAAGATACTAATTAGTCAAACATATTGGACAATTCAAAATAGCAAATGGAGTATAATTCTAGAAGAGAAGGGAGTATTTTTCCCTGTAGTTTGAGTGGATTTAAAAAGTCTATGATTCGATTACTTTTTTTATGTAAGTTCTTGTATACATATATATAAATTATAATATAAAATCATTACTTGTTAGTGTGATGCGACCGTCATGATCTGAGGCTCATAGCTCACGAGGAATGATAAACCTCTTTTTGCTAGATGTTTGCAAACATCTAGCAGATAAAGAGGAATAAAACACTATTTATATTTCATGAACACTATTTGTTAGTTGCATCAACACTATTTTTAGTTACACGAACACTAGTTTTAGTAGCATGAACACTATTTTTTAGCATCGGAATTTTCGCGACTACTTTTTTGTTTGACTGATACTCTGCAATTTTCGAGATAACTTTTTGGTGATATGGGTCCAATGAAATAGAAGATGAATAAAACACTATTTTATATTTCATGAACACTATTTGTTAGTTGCATGAACACTATTTTTAGTTACACGAACACTAGTTTTAGTAGCATGAACACTATTTTTTAGCATCGGAATCTTCGCGACTACTTTTTGGTTTGACTGACACTTTACAGTTTTCGAGATAACTTTTTTGTTTGACTGACAACTATTTCCTATATATATTGACAGTTTTACCCCTGCTAGATGTTTGTAAACATCTAGCAAAAAGAGGTTTATCATTCCTGAATAATTTCGCGAAAATAACTTACAAGAAATAATCTTAGAGGAATACACAACAACGTTAATTGTGTAGAAACCCGAGAAAAGAAAGAAAAAGCACAAAAAGAACTGCATTGGACTTTTGATGGTGTTGAGAATACAAGATATTAAGTTATTGTATATTTTCTTTTGACGGATTATTCCTTTGGTTACAATTTAGGATGGGCTTACAACCTTAAACAATCCCAAAAAATGCATTGACCAGATGTTATGAACATTTCTGAGCTGTCTGAAAACATAACTACCAGTTGTACACAACAACCGCAGAAGAAAACTTCCTTCTTGTTGATATAATACTCTTCAAACTAGCAACTTTCTAATAATATACATATAATATATGTTTCTATTTAGTATATACTCGAATATACATATATTGTATAAAGAAATAAGAAAGTTCGCCCTGTATATTAACTTACCCAATTCACATATATTCACTAAGGGCCTGTTCTCTTCGGCAAAAAACAGCTGAACTGAACTGAACTGAATGACTGATTGAACTGAAACTGAACTGAACTGAATCTGAAGAATGACTAGTGAACTGAACTGACTATAACTGATCTGAATATGAACTGAATGAATAGTGATATGTGAGAGTAAAAGTATTGTCAAGAGCTGAACTGAACTGAACTGAACTGGTCTGAACTGAACTGAACTGATCTGAACTGAACTGAATTGAACTGAATTGAACTGAACTGAACTGAATTGAACTGAACTGAACTGAAAATAAGCTGGGGAGAACAGGCCTTAACTTTCATCAAGAGACAAGAATCTTGAAAGGTAGATAAACACAAAATATTAAAAAAAAATGTTTTTTATTAGCCAGCCTTTGGTTGATCTTCTCAAAATAAGTCAATCTTTTGATTATTTTAGAATAAGTTAACCTTGTATCTAACTCAGCTGTAAACAAGTTAATGAGGTTAAAATTATGAGACGTGTCACAATTTAATAGGATGACATTGTGATATAACTCATTTATAACAAAAGTAGATACAATGTTTACTTATTCATAGTCAATCGAAAGGTTGACTTATTTTAAGAAGAACGTGCAAAAGTTAACTTATTTAAAATGATTTTTCCAAAAAAAAATGCATTTTTTTCCAAATGAGGAAATCGTCTAAGTAAGATGAAAGGGATCGGTTTTTTTTTATTTGATTTTTTTTTAGAGGGAAGGGGGTTGACTTTGTTTAATTAGTACCCAAAATGCATTATCAGAAACAACCTGAGCTAAAAACAAGTCAACGAGATCAAAGCTAAGAAAAACCTATGTCAAATTACAACAATTAGATAGTGAGTTGTGTTGGGAACTGGAAAGATGATGGGCCTCATCATCATCTTCATCTTGCTACTATTTTTGCCCACATATAGTGCTTCGACGGGCGACGACAAGAAGAATCCTCCATATCATGATTGCGCAGATAATAATGGCTATTCCTACAGCTCAGGTAGCACATTTGAAGCAAATCTTGATTACACCTTCGCCACGCAACTCGCCGTTGATACCGCCTTTGGAACCTACTCAAACTTCACCAACGGCACAGGCGCTGATCCATTATACGCTCTTTACTACTGCAGAGGTGACATTGATGTCAACACATGCTATAAATGCATCAAGGATGCAGTACAAGAAGTAGTAGATAAATGCAAATTTAAGAAACAAGGGATTGTTTGGTATGAATATTGCACTTTACGTTATGCCAACCACACCATCTTCTCCCTAGACGAGGAAGAGCCTAAGCGACGGCACAATAACAACACCAGTAGTTTGGTAAGCGACCCGGTCCTTGAACCACACCGTCAGCTCTTCAATACTACTATGTATAATCTCATAAACGAGGCTGCTGCTTATAAGAGTAAACATCTTGGATTTGCCGCAAATGAAGCCAATCTATCCTTGTTCCTTACACTTCGCGGCCTTGCGCAGTGTAGTCCTTATATTAGTAGTAGCCTTTGCGAAAGATGCCTAGAGAATGCTCTTAGGCAGATGAGACTATGGTCCAACACCATACTATTTACGCCGAATTGCAATATTGGGTTCGAGCTACATGGATCTCTTCCAGTACCACCTGCTCCACTTCCATCCTCTAATCCAGATTCCCAACGAGGTAATATGCAACCTTAGGACTTGCAAATCTTCCTAAAATTCTACTGTATCTAATACCGGAATTTTTATCACACCAGGGTGTACCATGAAGTATACCATGTTCATGGTACATCCAAGGATATTTTTTACTCATTGTTCATTTGAAACTTCCAAATTGTTGTAACCTAAGGGAACACTCAAGAAGGGGGGGGTTGAATTGAGTGGTGAAATCTAATCGATTTTCGCAAAAATCCTTTCACAGCTCAGTGCCAGGCTCTGAGCTGAACACTCGAAAATTGCTAATTTGGTTTTTGCGAATAATAAACTTAAAAGATATTAGATTTGACACGAGATATAACGTGTTCAATCTCACCTCTGAGATCTACGTCCACAAGAAACAAAAACTCTTTTATTTCTTTGAATCATATAATATCAAACTCTTGATACAATACGATTCCCCTCACTACTAACCCTAGTAATGACTCCCCCAACACTTAACTCTAAGTGTTGGCACTCTTAATAATGTAAAAGTTACAAGAAAGAACAATCCTCAAAGATGTGCTTCTTAGTCAAGCAAATAGAGGACAATTACAATTGTGAAATAGTAACTTAAACCTAATCAGCTCAGTGCTACGCTCAGTGCCAAGGAAATAGTTTTCAGCCTTTTTACTTAGACTCGATTTTGCTCTCTGAAAACTTGAGATTTAAAAGTGAATTCTGATTCCCTTTTATAGGCTTGATTAGGACGAAAATCACTTAAAAAATATCTTTATCTTTTAATCCTTGATTTAAGGATAAAACTTTATCTTTTTCTATCTTTATCTTTTAAACTTAAAAAGATAAGTTTTCCACATTAGATTTTCTTTTCAACTCAAATTCTGTTTTCTTTTATCAAAAAGATATTTTCCAAAATAAAATCTGATTTTATATTTTCTCAAAACACGTTTTATTCAAATTCAGTTTTAAAACCTTTTTTCAAAACACGTTTTACTAAAACACGTTTTTTTCCGAAAATTTCTTTTTCTAAAATTCTTTAAAACTCGTTTTTATCAAAATCTGATTTTTGTTAAAATATTTTCAAAAACTCGTTTTTATCAAAATCTTATTTTTATTAAAATCTTTTCAAAAATCATTTTTATTAAAATCTTTTAGAAAACTCGGTTTTACAAAATCTTTTTCTAAAAACTCATTTTCCTTAATCCCTTTTTATTTCTGATTTCGAAAATCTATTTCCCTTATTTTGAAAACTAATTTCCTTTTTATATAGACATATAACATTAACATAATTATTTATTTCCTTAACTCTAAGAAAAAATAATTATACTAATATCATATAATCTATATTTCGACACATAGCATATCACCAAGTTGAGCATATTACATTTTAATCTAAAGTTACTATTCTAAGAAATTATAAACTAAAACTTCATTCTTGATTCTTCTTTTCTTCAAAGTCTTCGTTTATCAATTTCTTTCTTCATGCATCTGTTGCAACTGTTACATACTTTCATGCTACAACATATTATATTAATTTTCATCATCAAAACATAACATGTGCATTAAACATAACATGTACATGCACAACAAATTCCCCTTTTTGATGATGACAAACCATAAATATAATATTGTTAAATAAACATTTGTTCCCCCTCAAAGTATGCATATTGACTTTTGTTCCCCCTCAAACAATGCATGGATTATTCACCCTTTATAGAATCTATCCGTACATCAGATTAATAGCATTCAATTATTCACTTTTGTCCCACATGCTCATTTATATTCAATTCACATTAGCTCAACCTAGGATATCATCAAGACACAAAGTCAATATTATATACCTTCTTTTCCCCTTTTCATTCTCAAAAAGTACATAAAGACAAAAAAATCATTCACAAATCAGAAGAGTTTAAAATAATCCAATAGCTCAACTAATTAAGCTAGTGATGCTGGTGCTACAACCAACACCAATTCACAATCTTCAGAATAATCCCAAATAACATCCAAAAGTATCAAAAACAGTTTTAACAAAAAATTTGTCCAAAAACTACAAGGAATATGCAAAGATACAGAGTAGAACTGGGATCAAAGGAAAGTTGTTTATGGTTTAGACATAAGCTGGCGATGTCGCTGTGCCGCAAGTGTATCACTAGCACTGCCAAAATTTCAGCAGGATTTTCCACAGACAAAGTTATCACGATTTCGTTCACAGTGGAGGAGAGAAGAAAATTTTCGGAAAATTTCTAGGTTGTTATAGAATTGACAAATCTCCTCTTCATATAAAGCATCATTAAAAACGAGTAATTTTTCCCACCCATGATTTTGAATAGATTCTAGAAGAATACTAGAAGGCTTAATTACCTAGCCACTCGGTGGGAAAGATCCGACCGGATAACACTCTAACAAACACCGAAACTCGTGGGCGTTTAGAGGAGGAGGGAGGGTCGTTCGTATTTGTGAGGTGGTAGCAGCGGAAGTCATCGGAATTTTCCAGTTGGATGTTCGAGGTGGTTTTGTTACGGGTTTTTTTTTTTTTTTTTCGTGGCCAGCAGTTTTGAGGCGAAGGTTTTGACGGGGGTGTCGGAGTTAATGGGCGATGGGTTTACTTGTTTGGTTTAAGTTGGTGGTGAGATTGTGTTTGGGCTTTGAGTTCACTATGCACCTCTAACAACCTTGCATACATTTTTAAAAAAAACAATTTTGAAAACCAATTTTTGAAATTAATTTAGTTTTATCAAAGCAACATCAATGTATATTTTTATAAACATGATACTTTTGTTGGAGTTTTTCATGGAATTTTCTTAAAGCAACTTAGGTGTCATTATCAGGACAACATCAATAGCCTTTTCAGGAGTCTTGGATTAAATCAAAAATCTGACTTAGTGTAGATATAATCTTTCGAACTCTTAGCATGTAAAGGGTCAAATAAGCACATAAATCAACTAAGTACCAGAAATCAATCCCAAAGCTAATCTAAGTTTTTCAAATCTTTCACGAGCAAGTGGTTTAGTGAAAATATCAGCTATTTGGTCTTCAGTACAAATAAATTCAAGGGCTACCTTTTTCTACAGATTACTTGTTTGTTTTAGGAACCCATATTTGCTTGGGTCCTTTTTTCTTACGTTGAGCATCTAGTATGTCTTTCCTAACCCAGATTTGAGTAACATGTTTGACATTCTTTGCAATTCGATTTTTCTTTTTGTTGCAGTCGTCAATTAGATGACCATTATTTCCACAAAAATTGCAAATTAGATATTCAGGAAGGCCCACGTATTTTCTCTTTCGAAAGTCTCTTTCGAAGGTTCTGGCACTGAGCCTGGCACTGGTTGCTGGTCAGATATCCTAATCCAGTTTTGTTCATGTTGTTTGTGGTGCAAGTTAAGTAATTTAGAGCATTCATCCCATTAGTCCATTTTTCGTGCATCTTTAGCAATAGAAAGTTGTGATTCCAAAAATTCAACTGAGGTATTTAAATCACTACTTCTTTTTTGGGAAGTCTCTAAGTCTCTTTTAACTTTATCCAACTCTTCTCTCATCTTTGCATCACTAGGCAGCATTAGTGGAACAATTCTAGATTGTTGTCTTGAGTTCTTAAGATCATTCAACTCGTGATTTAATTTTCAATTTGTTCCTCAAGACTAGATTTTTCAGCTTCGAACTCAGTGACTGGCACTGAGCTATTTACGAGATTATCAACTAGAGTCTTTTCTGTTTTAGTGTGTTTATCTCTAAGTCTTTCTCGTCAATCCTTTCATCAGAGTTTTTGTTTTCTTTCAATAATCCTTATATTCTGTTTCTAATCCAATTTTTAGCCTGGTCAAATTTTTTATTTCCTTTTTCATGTATCAAAATTATCATTCATGTTTTGACAATCATCAATTACGTTTTCAAGCAATGACAAGCTTACTTTTGAAAGAAGATGAATTGAAGGTTTTAAAGAAGTTAGACTTACCTCACTGTCTTCTTCCTCTTCAAGAGGGTTCGAACTTTTAGCCATCAAGCATAGATTGAGTCGTCATGGCTCAGTGCCGTCTTCAGAGTTGTCTGTACAGCATTCAGACATAATTTTGCTTCGTGGCTCTGAGCTGGCACTGATCCTCGTCAGAATCCGAGTCTCCCCAGACTGCCGCATCATAGCTTTCTTGTACTCTTTCTTCGACTGCTCTCGTTTTTCTTAGGCTTTTCTTCATCCACAAGGCATTCTTTAATCCTGTGATCAACTCACCACACTTGAAACAACCAGAGTTAGTAGCACTTTTCTTAGGGTTAGAAGTAGTGCCTTTACCTTTGAAGTTTCCACTTCTCCTGAAGTTGTTGCTCCTGTTCTCTTTTAAGAAATTTTGAAACTTTCTAGTTAGAGACGCTACTTCTTCATCACTTTCACTATCATCCGTTTCTACTTCAGTTTTTAAGGCCAACCCTTTATTCTTTGGTTCATTTGATTTAGGATCTAAAACAAGTTCATGGTCATTAAAGAACCAATTAGTTGTTCTAGTGAGAGTTTTGTTAGATCTTTAGCCTCTTGAATAGCAGTGATTTTGGGAAGCCATTTATTAGTCAAACTTCTTAACACTTTTCTAACTAAATCTTCAGAAGAATAGATTTTTCCTAAGGATCTTAGTTCATTAGTTATTAGTGTGAATCTGGTAAACATATCTTTAATAGATTCGTCCTTATTCATTGTGAACAATTCATATTCATGGACTAGTAAATCTATCCTAGACTGTTTTACCTCGTTTGTACCTTCATGTGCCAATTCCAGTGTGTCCCAGATTTCCTTAGCTGTAGTACATGCGAGATTCTTGAATATTCATCAGGTCCAATTCCAGATTGGAGAATACTCATAGCTTTGAATTCTTTTCGGCTTTCCATAGTCAACAGAATTGTACTATCTTCCTCCTTGTCGATCAGGTTTCCTTCATGCATCTTTGTTTGAATAGGAGAGGCCAGTCTTTATGATTCTCCAGCATTGAAAGTCAGAACCTTGAATGTAGATCCTCATCCTAGTCTTCCACCATCCATAATCTTTCCCGTTGAAAATGGACACTTGGAATACTTGTCACGAAGTCGTCTTGTGTGTTCATGGTTTCTATTCTCTAGATGTGAGTCTTACGAGAATAGCCTGCTCTGATACCACTTGTTGAACCAAGGGAACACTCAAGAAGGGGGGGTTGAATTGAGTGGTGAAATCTAATCGATTTTCGCAAAAATCCTTTCACAGCTCAGTGCCAGGCTCTGAGCTGAACACTCGAAAATTGCTAATTTGTGTTTTTGCGAATAATAAACTTAAAAGATATTAGATTTGACACAAGATATAACGTGGTTCAATCTCACCTCTGAGATCTACGTCCACAAGAAACAAAAACTCTTTTATTTCTTTGAATCCTATAATATCAAACTCTTGATACAATACGATTCCCCTCACTACTAACCCTAGTAATGACTCCCAACACTTAACTCTAAGTGTTGACACTCTCTATAATGTAAAAGTTACAAGAAAGAACGATCCTCAAAGATGTGCTTCTTAGTCAAGCAAATAGAGGACAATTACAATTGTGAAATAGTAACTTAAACCTAATCAGCTCAGTGCTATGCTCAGTGCCAAGGAAATAGTTTTCAGCTTTTTATTAGACTCGATTTTCTCTCTGAAAACGTGAGATTTAAAAGTGAATTCTGATTCCCTTTTATAGGCTTGGTTAGGACGAAAATCACTTAAAAATATCTTTATCTTTTAATCCTTGATTTAAGGGATAAAACTTTATCTTTTTCTATCTTTATCTTTTAAACTAAAAAAGATAAGTTTTCCATATTAGATTTTCTTTTTCAACTCAAATTCTGTTTTCTTATCAAAAAGATATTTTCCAAAATAAATCTGATTTTAATATTTTCTAAAACACGTTTTATAAATTCATTTTAAAACTTTTTTCAAAACACGTTTTTACTAAAAACAGTTTTTTTCAAAATTTCTTTTTCTAAAATTCTTTAAAAACTCGTTTTTATCAAAATCTGATTTGTTAAAATATTTTCAAAAACTCGTTTTTATCAAAATCTTATTTTTATTAAAATCTTTTCAAAAACTCATTTTTATTAAAATCTTTTAGAAACTCGGTTTTACAAAATCTTTTTCTAAAAACTCTTTTCCTTAATCCCTTTTTATTTCTGATTTCGAAAATCTATTTCCCTTATTTTGAAAACTAATTTCCTTTTATATAGACATATAACATTAACATAATTATTTATTTCTTAACTCTAAGAAAATAATAATTATACTAATATCATATAATCTATATTTCGACACATAGCATATCACAAGTTTGAGCATATTACATTTTAATCTAAAGTTACTATTCTAAGAAATTATAAACTAAAACTTCATTCTTGATTCTTCTTTTCTTCAAAGTCTTCGTTTATCAATTTCTTTCTTCATGCATCTGTTGCAACTGTTACATACTTTCATGCTACAACATATTATATTAATTTTCATCATCAAAACATAACATGTGCATTAAACATAACATGTACATGCACAACACAAATGATCAAAAAAAAAAAGAAAAAAAAAAAGCATTGGGTGTATCAGTACACCCGGATGTATGATGGATGCACTCTACCTAATACATTATATATGTGATTTCATTGTTTATTATTGTGCCAGAGCGGTCTAAGGTCCTTATTGCCGTACTGATACCCGTCATTGTAATTTTATTACTCCTCGGTGGCTTTTGGTTGTGGAAGCGGCGGCACCCACCGTCACTATCATCATCAGGTAAATTTAAACCTACATTGTCATATACATTTCCATTTACAAATTAGTTATTACTCCACTGTCTCTAAAAAAAACTTGCATTGTTGTTCATATTTTTGAAAGCTGAAGTTAGACAACGTTAATGTTTTGTTTCATTTCCGAAGTCCGAAACATTATCAAGTATATAAAAACATTATCAAACATATATATATATATATATATATATATTGTTGGTGCAAAATCAGTCGGTTGACTTTGTAAACAAGTCAATGCACACTCAATAGTTAGATACTGAGCGCCATGGGAGTCTTAGTCCCTGGGGATTACCGGTTTTAATTAGTTAAAACCTTGCTAACGTACTTTGTTGTAATCTAAATTAATTAAATTACAACGCCTAATAAATTCAGGCGATAAGTATTAAATAGAACACAAACGCAATAATTATCTATTAATCAGAGATGAATACTCCCACTCTATCACAAACTTCTAGAAAGATTTTCTATAACACATATAGAGATAAACCAGGCTGGACAATTAAAGGGAAAACACGAAGATGAATACCTCCATGAGTTCCGGCTAAAACTGGAGATGAACAAACTTGTCACTTAGTACATGCTCTAAGTCTAGGAGCTAAACTATAACCCTAGAAGGAGGTTGGCTTATCTAAGTTAAAGCTACGATAGAAAGGAATTAAATTGCACGTTGTTGTGTGTTGTGTTTGTTGTCCTTCAATTGATCCTTCTTGTATTTATACTTCATCATTATGCATAACTTTCTTGCCTCTTTGGAGGAAAATGATTTGAATCATAAATGATAACTGCTTTCTTCTGGCACTAGAGTGGCCACATTTAATTTCAATATACCCACGTAATTTGCATGCTCCATGATCAGATTGATAGTTACCCACGTCTTTGTCCACGTCTTCATGTTGATTGGCTTCCATCTCCTGAACATTCTTGACTTCTATAGACTTTCTTTTATGGGTTTCTGGTCATTGACTCTTTATTATGGGCCTCTTAGTATGATTGGGCCTCCATACCAACATAAATATTAAACCATTTGGGACTTAATACAATGTATCGTAATAAATGTTAGTCATCATATAAAAATCACTACAATTAATAGATTCAAGCAAAGAAGGAAAATCACTACAATTAATAGATTCATTAGAAATAATATCTGGTAGATTATTATTCTGTTCCGAACGGAATAACGTCTCATAGTGGTTAACAATGTGATCATTAATTTCAGTAGGGTCCGAGATAATGTTCCCCCCGTCGTCTTTTAGAGAAAGAATTTTATTAATTAGCTTTTCTTCTAAAGATGGTAGAAAGGTGGAAGAAGTGGGTGTTCCGATCCCCATTAATTAGCCAATTTGTTCTAGAACGAATATACCAATAAGCTTCTTTCTGATTAAGAATGACATTACACTAGAAATTAGAAACATAATTAACTAATCAATTTTGAAGCATATTCCAATAGTAGGAAGTGCCTCTAATTCTTGCAAGTATTCCATATCTTGACATTCTTTACAGGCCGCGAGAATAAAAATGCAGTAGAAGGTGTAGAAAAGGAGCCTAACATTGAAGAAGCTAGGCTACAATTGGCACGATTTACACACTCTCAAGTGAAGGACATGACAAGAGATTTTCAAAGAATACTTGGTGAAGGTGGCTATGGGATTGTTTACTATGGCCGATTAAGTGATGACAATCGAGAAGTCGCGGTCAAGGTGCTCTCTAAGAACGATGCCCCGATGCAATTTAGCAATGAGGTTAGTAACTATTATCAATACTAGCTAGTATAGGGAGATTGACATTGTGATAACAGTTTCCAAACACAGTCGCCAAAAGAATACAGTTGTTTTTGTTCTTTCTAATGCGAAAACAAAACTACTCACAGATCAAAGTGTTGGGAAGAATATATCACAAGAACTTGGTTTCGTTGATTGGATACTCTGAAGAAGGGAGGAGCAACTTGGCACTTATTTACGAGTACATGTCTAAAGGAGACCTGAAAGCTCTTCTCTCTGGTGGGGCTAATGACTAATCTTACAACTCTACCATTATTGCGTGCATCTTATTCAGATTACTAACAAATATATTAATTGTTGTATCTAACTAATTAGCATTTGACCAAAACGTAGGTGCTGTTATAAGCTGGAAAACAAGACTTGCAATTGCCTTAGACACAGCTCAAGGTGTTCATCGAATGCATCTTATTTATTTGTATATATATATATCTTTCCGTCATGTTTGGGTATCTTTTATTGCGTTTATGACAACATCAAATTTAGTACTTCCTCTATGTTCTGACTTCCAGAATAGTTTGAACACTTACTTTCCTTTTTCTTTTGTCCTAGTTGTTAAAAATATTATATAATGTCATTATTTTAGTTGCAAAGTTCACCTAATTTGAACGTTTTGGATAACTTAACATACGTTTTCTAGTTCGTGATTGTCAAAGGACCAACTCAACCAAAAACTTAAGCTGATAGTTGAGGTCCCAGGAATAGATCTATACTCTATCACTCCCCCTCACGCAAGAGCCCTTTAGGCTTGAAGTGTGGATGCAGCACAAGCCTCCCTCATACTTGGCGCTAAATATTCCACTGAGAAATAAAGAATGGATGAGATTTGAATTCGTGACCTTTTTTGTCACGCTGGCTCTGATACCATGTCAAAGGACCAACTCAACCAAAAGTTTAAGCTGATGATTAAGGCCTCAGGAATAGGTCTATACTTTATCAGTGGCTTTCTTTGTTTATTTCTCCTCGTCGTTGTAAGTTTTAACTTCTCCCTCGATCACTCTCCTCGTAACAGGTGGTTTACAAGACCGTGCTTTCCCGTGATTTGGACATCAGACATACTCATACTAATATTGCTTATTATCAGCACGCAAGATTAATATTTATAGCCTTAAAAGACAATTAATTGTATGTATGATCATCAGGATTGGAGTACTTGCACACTGGTTGCAGCCCATCCATAATTCATAGAGATGTGAAGCCGGCGAATATTCTCCTGAATCAAAATCTGCAGGCAAAAGTGGCTGATTTTGGTTTCTCTAAAATCTTCCCAGCGGAATTTGTCTCAAACTTAGAGACGACAAGGGTCATTGGGACACCAGGTTATGTTGATCCTCAGTAAGTGCTTTCTTGTAGCTTTTTCACTTATGTGCCAAGTTATTCTATGGGTCATTACTATTTAATGTGATGGCCTTCACTTTCTAATTAAAACTTAAGAAACATAATACAACCAATTAAGCAATAAGAAAATTAAAAGCGACATACAAATGGTAGACAAATTGCTGTAAAGAAAATTAGATTTCAATTACTTTTCTCCATTTCAATTTAGTTGTGACACTTTTAAAATTACGGAAGGAGAAGAGAGATAGAGAAAGAAAATAAAAAGGTCCCATGTGATAGGAGAAAGATGGAGAGAAGTTATTACCCAAATGAAAGTGTCACAACTAAATTGATACTTCCTAAAATAGAAAGCGTCACAATTAAATTGAAACGGAGGATTAACTATAGTTCTCATCGTCTTATCCTTTCAAAACTACTTAGAAAGCTTGCTTTTACGAGTACAGGTACCATCTGACAGGACAAGTGAACGAGAAAAGCGATGTTTACAGTTTCGGGGTGATCATGCTAGAGCTCATCACGGGGCAAAAAGCAATAATATACAATACAAACGTTAATTTGGTTCAATGGGTAACACCTATCTATGAAAGAGGGGACATAGGCAGTATATTGGACCCAAGACTACGGCTAGAGATCGGTGAAAACTACAACACTGTTTGGAGAGTAACAGAACTAGCTAAGAAATGTGTTGAGTTAGTTGCAACACATAGGCCAACAATGACTTACATTGTTGCGGAGTTGAGGGAGTGCTTAGCTATGGAGAATGCAGATGCCGAAATTTCAAGCTCAGCTACTACCTCAATGGAGATCATGACTTCTGCGGTTTCAACAACTTCATGGAGTCCACAACCGCGGTAGTACTAGCACCATCTTCTGATGCTATTGCTCAATTTACACTCATTATAGTTGCAAACTGATCTAAAAAGACAAAAAGGATGTATAATTCGGGGTTGAAATTTTGTCACAAACACAAGTCATAGTGAAGAAACTAATTAGCTAAGCAATGTTGCCATCAGTTTAGAGAGAAGAAAGAGAAATCTTATTAAGAGAGGAAAAGAAACTCTTACAATCTGTGTTTTACAATTCCCAGAATAGAGGAGAGAAGAGAGTATTTATAGTTAGTTATAACAAACTAACTTCCTAACTAACAGTACAGCTGTAACTGTTATAATAAATTACAAGATATAACTTATACTCCCCCTTCAAGCTGGACCAAAGAGGTAAGTCCAAGCTTGAGACTAAGAGCATGATGCTGTTGAGAGTTCAGGGCCTTTGTCAGGATATCAGCAAGTTGATCAGCACTAGGAACATGAAACGTTTGGATGAATCCAGCCTCCACTTGCTCCCTTATATAATGCATATCTCTTTTAAGATGCTTTGTCTTTTCATGAAACATGGGATTTTGAGCTAAGTGTTCTGCAGATTTATTATCACAATATAGTGATATAGGAAGAGCAACATTGATTTGTAAGTCTTCAAGAAGACCATGAACCCAGACAAGTTCAGAAGCAGCAGAGGACATACTCCTATATTCTGCCTCAGTTGATGATTTGCTCACTGTTTGTTGTTTCTTTGTCTTCCAAAACACAAGATTAGATCCAAGGAAAACTGCATAAGAACTTAGTGATCTGCTACTAAATTGGCATCCACTCCAATCAGAATCACTGTAAGCATTAATTTTGAAATCTGACTTAGCAGAATAGAACAAACCTTGATCAATTGTACCCTTTAGATACCTTATCACATGCATAACAGCCCTCAAATGTGGACTTCTAGGTGTGTGCATGAATTGACTGAGATGTTGCACAGCATAGGAAAGATCTGGCCTAGTGATTCCCAGATATAACAACCTTCCAACAAGTCTCCTATACACATCAGGATCTTCAAGAACATCACCAACCTCTGTTGATAATTTTAAACCAGCTGACAAAGGAGCAGGAGCAGCTATGCAATCAACCATGTTACAATCAGTTAAAATATCAGTGATATATTTTCTTTGAGATAAAAAAATACCCTGAGCATTCCTCTTCACTCCAATACCCAGAAAGTAATTTAACTGCCCCAAGTCTTTTATTGTAAAAGCCTGATCAAGTCCCAATTTAACATCTTCTATCTGAGAAATAGATGTTCCTGTCAACAGCATATCATCCACATATACAAGGACAATTAAAAATTGTCCATGAAGAGATCTTGTGAAGAGAGAATAATCTTGCATTGACTGTTTAAAGCCAATAGACTTTAAGAACCTGCTAAGCTCCTTATTCCACTGTCTTGAAGCCTGTTTAAGACCATACAGTGACTTCTTAAGCTTACAAACTTCTCCATTCTTAGCCTTTGTATATCCAGCAGGTGGAAACATGTAGACTTCCTCATCTAAAAATCCATGTAGAAACGCATTGTTCACATCCAGTTGATATAGAGGCCATTGTTTTACTGCTGCAAGGGAAATAACAACCCTAACAGTGGCTAACTTTGCTACTGGAGAAAAGGTTTGATTAAAATCTTGACCAGCAACTTGTTGATACCCAATGGCAACCAACCTTGCCTTATATCTTTCAACTGTCCCATCAGGTTTTAATTTGATTTTATAAACCCATTTTGACCCAATAGCTTGTTTATCTTCAGGTAAAACAGTGAGATCCAATAACTTATTGTGAAGAAGAAAAGTCCAAGTTACTCTACTGCAATCATCTAGAATAGTCAGAAAATATGAAGCCCCATTCAAAGCTACTATTCTATATGGCCCCCATAGATCAATATGCACCAATTCAAAATTTTCAGAAGCTTTATTTGTACTAGTGGGAAAAGGAAGTTTGTGAAACTTTGCAGGCAAACAAACTGTACAGTTGTATTCAGTTAAACCATCACACTTACAAGCTTCAATGTGTTGCATTTTGGACAATGAAGCATGTCCTAATCTTGCATGAAGTATCTCTAAAGACACATTGTCTCTTCCTTTATTCATTATACTAGTAGAACTCTTACTAGGTAAAGAAATACCAACATCAAGATTATCTACTGCATTACAAGTAGTACTTACAGCAGCATTATTCTTCCCAATCTTCTGAGTATCATCCAAGCCTTCAACATCAAAGTAATACAATCCATGTTGTTTATGACCAATTCCAATCACACCATTATTAGAATGGTCCTGAAAATAACATGTATCCTTAGTGAAAAATACTCTAACACCAGTATGTTCAATAATCTTTCCAATTGACAGAAGATTATGTTCAAAACCTTGCACCAACAGCACTCCAGTCAAGGTTATCTTATTGTTTAACATCACGTTGCCAACCAATTCAACCATTCTATATGTGCCATCAGGTAATCCTACTTTAATTGGTCTTAACAGTCTTGTTTTATTGAATAACAAAGACTCATCAAATACCATATGATCACATGCACCCGAATCAATTATCCAACTATGTCTATCTTTCTTTTTAAACACAGAACAAGATAGAACAGTAGGAGTATTACCTGAAAAGCTAGCAAAAGCTCCAGATTGTTCTGTAACCTGTTTCTCTTTCATAGTCTTCAAGACTTCTTGACACAATGCTGATAACATATCTGAGTTCAAGGATGTTGCAGCAACATCATCCAGAGGAGAGTCATCATGGCCAGTGTTGATAGTATTAACATTTGCTGCAATTCTTGAACTAGATTTGGAAGATTTAATGGCATTATACCATTCAGGATAGCCAATGATTTTAAAACATTGATCTATAGTGTGTCCCTTGCCCTTGCAATGATCACACTTTTTATCTAGCTTGTCTTTCTTCCAATCCTTCCTGCCAGTTCCAGTATATTTCTGAAAATTTCCTTGTTGAACTCCTCTAAACATGCGTTGTGCAGCCATAGCACTACTTTCAGCTAAATGTTCAGATACTCCAGTTATCTCTTTTTGTTTTTCTATTTGTTGCACAATAGAAAATGCTTTGTTTAAAGAAGGCATAGGATCCATAGACAGAATATTAGAAATTGTGGTTTCAAAACCACTGTTTAAACCAAGTAAGAATTGAATTAGCTTATCTTCTGCTTCCAGATCATTTAATTTCTTCAGAAATGAACAAGAACATTTGTTCACAGCACCACAAGTACATATTGGAAGCATTTTCAAACTCTGTAATTCATCCCATAGCCTTTTAATTTTGCCATAATAGGCAATGATTGTCATATTTCCTTGTTTGAGAGAATCAATTTCTTTCTTCAGTTGAAAGATCAATGGACCATTGGATTGTCCAAATCTTTCATGTAATTCATTCCATAATTCTGCAGAAGTTTCTACAAATCCAAAATCATCAGCCACATCTGCAGTCATTGAACTTAATATCCAGCTCATCACCATGTAATCAGCACGCTTCCATTGCTGATAATTCTTTTCATTTTCATCAGGCATTATCAAATCGCCATTGATGAAACCTTCTTTATTTTTAGCAATCAATGCTCTTCTTACATTCTTACTCCAGCGCATAAAATTCACACCAGAGAAAGGAGCCGCAACTAACGCTGAAGTAGGATTATCGGAGTTGGAGATAAACAAAGGATCAATATTACCTCCAACTTCTGAATTCTTGGAACTTACATTTTCACCAGATTCAGTAGTAGAAATCGCCATTTTCACTAATCAATGAATTGATTAGAGTAATCTTCAAGAATTATTTCAAGATTCACAAGCAAACAAGAAAATTCGAAGATATTATTTCATTGAGAATGAAGAACTCAATTACAGTTGATCATTCAATCTAACCAATCTCTTGAATGAGATTAGCTCTGATACCATGAAGAAACTAATTAGCTAAGCAATGTTGCCATCAGTTTAGAGAGAAGAAAGAGAAATCTTATTAAGAGAGGAAAAGAAACTCTTACAATCTGTGTTTTACAATTCCAGAATAGAGGAGAGAAGAGAGTATTTATAGTTAGTTATAACAAACTAACTTCCTAACTAACAGTACAGCTGTAACTGTTATAATAAATTACAAGATATAACTTATACATAGTATAATGGTAATTACATTATCATGACATTACAAAGTAAGAGGTCACGAATTCAAGACTACCTTAAAACTTTTTTTGATCATTTTCTAGGGCATGTTGTGTTAACGTATACATTCCCTATTGGAGACAAAGCAGAGTCACGTTAGCGTGTAAGGTGGTGCGATACATGGTAGCGTATACTGCTCGACCACACGTTTTAATAATATATGTAGAGCGAGATAGATTAACCTTGTAATTTTATAAAAAAATTGATCTTTTGATTGCTCATTACTCATTAGTGCATTGGTGCATTTACAATCATAAGGTATTTGTACTGATACTTCTCTAGGTATTTGTATTTACAAGCGCCTTTCTTTTCCTTGATCATTAGGCAAACATGATTATCCAAAGAAATTATTATTTTGTGAGGGAATAGAAAATTTGCTAGAAAAGGTTAGCAACAACTATGTAGCTACATACTTCACCACCTTTGAGTAAGAAAAGCAGAAGCATCGAGTGCTCATGGAAAATTCTAGCATATATCAAATACAACCGACATTAGTTTGATTTAGGGCATGTTCTCTTTGGTGTAAAACAACTGAACTGAATTGAATTAAACTGGACTAAACTAAAATGAACAGTGATATGTGAAGGGAAAAGTATTGTCCCGCGTAGTATATGGAGTATATTACTTAGGCTAAGAATCAGCTTGTGCGCAGCATAGTAATTAAGTAGCAAGGTATATATTAGTCATTAGTGTGTCAAATATTAAAGGTGAGTGCTATATACTACGTGTGAAGTGTTGTAAGCTCATTAGAGCCCCCCAAAAAAGTAGAGTTTCTAAAGTGTAAGTGAGGTATCTGAAAATATTTATTGTGAGAGAAGTATCATAATATTACATTTGATTTTTAGATAAGTTATCGGTACTTGTATACTTGAGATTTGGTTTGACGCAATGATAATATTTGTAATTTCTTTTATAATAATCTATATATGGAGAATCAGACAAACTGAATTGAGTGAACTAGTGAAGTATTGTAATCTCACTAGAGCTCCAAAAAGAATTTTATCAGTGAGATGAATTATCAGTGTTTGTGTACTTGAGATTTTAAATTAACACACTTCGAGCACTCTTTTGAAATAAATACTTAGGTTGTTTGAAATTTTATATAAATACCAACTTTCTGCTATTTCTTTTGAAATCACTACAACTTCATATATTTTAGCAAAACCATACGTTACTGACATGCTGTGAAATTACCTTTTTACCTTCCATTAATCTCCCCACCACCACTACTTCCAAAACCCCACGAAACTCACTACCTTTGCAATCCCCTTATCTCCTATCACCATTACGAGGTATGGTGGTTTCATAGATGGTTAGTACCTTGGGGTGGGTCGATATTTTGATGGGTGGAGGTGGTGGTGGTTTCATAGTTGGTTAGGGTGTTGGGGTGGGATGGTTTTTGAGTAGTTGGAGCCTTGGAGGTGGTGGTGGTTTTGTAGTTTGTTGTGGTTGTGGGTGGATCTTTTTTGGGTAAGTTGGGGTGGTGGTGACAGCAACAGTGGCAAGCATGGTTGTCGCATGTGGTAGGTGCGGGGCGATGGTGGTAATGGAGGAAAGGCAAAATCGTAATTTCACGTGCCACTAACAAAGCAAAACTAACGTTTTTTTCCGTTAAGTGGTAGTTATTCCAAAAATATTTAGTCAACCTTGGTATTTATGTCAAATTTCATACAACCTAGGTATTTATTTCAAAAAATTGCCCAAAATATAGTATTTATTGACAAATTTTCCTTGTTATTTTATTTTACAATAGTGTATGTGGAGGATCTAATAAAACACTGAACAATTTAAGGAAAATTGAAATGTTTTCTTTTGGAATGATACACTTAACAATTTAAGGAAAGAAATAGGAGCAGAAAGCAATCGGATACTAGAAACTAGAAAGCATTGACAAATGACAACGCTGTTGTAATATAATAATAGTATGATCTTATTCCTGTATTTTGCCCCTATTATTGACATGTCGTGCACATAAAGGAACCACATCAATCCATCCCAAACTAGGTGGTAAAAGGCTACTGTGGTGACAATATGGTATTGGTATGGGAGGTCCTGCGAAAAAATACATAGCTAACTAATTCATCGACAAACACCCGAATAAAGTTTATATTTCTGCAGGAAGATCTTCCTCAGTCAAGAAAGAGTGAATTAGAGCTAGTGCTTCACTAGGCTTATTGAGAGGTACCAAGTGACCTGCCCCTCGAACTGTCACAAACGTTAAACCTTCGTACTCCACTAATCTTCCCCCAACCTGTATATAAAATACACGTGTTATGGGAATAAAACTTGTACCATTGTATTGTTATGAGTTACTCCCTCCACTTCAATTTTAGGTTAAATAAGTAAATAAGACTTGAATTTGTCTGTACATAATTTAAGAGGAATAAATACGTTTTGGAAGAAATTAATCGTCAAAGTTTGAACTTGAAAAACAAGCATTACAGCATAGTGTTTTACTCTTATGGAAATAAGAGGGGCTCGACTCGAGGAGAGACGAGAGAGAGTTAAATTACCTGATGTTGATGGTACCAGGAACGCCAAGGTCTCTTGATTGGCAATCCAAGTGCTTCAACACAGTACCTAGTTCCAATCACTGGGACTCTACCATCCACATCTCCACTGTCCCAAATACAATATAAGTCAGTCCAAACCAGTAGAACATATATAATGGATCTTTCTTGTTATGTAAGGGAAGACTCAAAACCCACGTCCTCTCATACATGTCTAAATCTATTTCAACTAATGCTCTCTCAAATTTATATGGATCTATTCTACTCACTCCATCGTACTTAATTTGCAAGAATTGGAATTTCTGAGTCGGAATATAGTGACAAGGAGTAGCTTTTCGCATGAAGCCTTGTCGTTTTTTGGGGAGTAATCTATATAAATTTCATTGATACCAAAGTCGAATTATGCATAACCATGAGTCGTGACTGAACTAATACAAGAAGACACACCTAACCGAGGTACTACTAAGAGAAAGTTGTGCATTGGTAGTGCTTTCAACTATATATAAAACAAAAAGGTAGTAAACTGTAACGTGTCCATAAAAAAAATGGTGGTACCATAAAACCTTCAAGTTGTGCTAGGTAACTAAGACCTGCAGACATTTCCTATATGGAAATTATTTGGCCACTTGATAGTGGTTTATCAGCACTAAATGAATGTCAACTATTAGTTGGTGAAGTTTTGTGAGTACTCTCTCAGTGCAAATTTGTCCATCTTTTATATAGTGTATACTATTAAGTTTCCTAATACAAATAATAACACTAGCAATAATAATATGGATAATCTATCATGCACTAATAAAGATGTTGATGGGTAGTCATACTCTTTCACTAGAGATAGAAACTGTCATAGATAACTACTCCAAAATTGCAGTGTGGTTGGTATATAAGCCAAATGTTTTAAAATTAAAGATAACAAAGAAAAGGAAAGAGAAGAAACGTAGGCATGTGCAAGTAGCCTATAAACAGCAGAGTCACAGTCAAATTTAACCTTGTTGTTTGGATTATACACTCCTTGCAGTAGCCAATGCCAAACAGCCAGCTGAATTCTATCCCCACCATGTTGGAAACTTTTTAGCATTTGGTGAGTTTTTCACAAGCATCTAATACCACAAATTATGGTTAAAAAGCCATACTTTCTCTGTTTACTTTTATTTATAATATGGGACGGGCACAGGAATAAAGGAGAGGAGAAAAATAGAGAAATATAAAAAGAGGGCTCCTATGTGATGAAGAGAGAGAATAAAAGAGAATTTATAGCCAAAAATAGCAGTGTTGCAAGTCATTTGTGATTGTCGTTAAAGGGAAATATTGCGGGAAAAAGTAAACGGAGGAAGTAATCAATTAACATCCAAGAAGTTTTAATAATTTGGCCTAATGTCAAAGTTCAAAGATGTCAATCACATGAAAAGTTAGTTAATGCTACTCAATTAATTTATAGCCAAAAATAGCAGTGTTGCAAGTCATTACTCATTTGTGATTGTTGTAAAAGGGAAGTATTGCAAGAAAAAGTAAACGGAGAAAGTAATCAATTAACATCCAAGAAATTTTAATAATTTGGCCTAATGTCAAAGTTCAAAGATGTCAATCACATGAAAAGTTAGTTAATGCTACTTAATTACTGTATAATCAATGACCAGTCATAAACTATATGTTTAGATTGATGAGCTTATATGATAATGTGATGGACTTCTACAAGAACAGTAAACTCAGATTTATGGCCTCAATTATGTACCTGTAAATCCAGATCTTTAGACCACCTTGTACCAGCTTCTTGTAGATAGGTAAGACTGATTGAACTGTTATATGGTACATGCTAAGCATGGAGTCACTGAAAACGAAAGGCGGACATGGAAAACATCATCTAAACAATTGAATGCCAAGCATCTAGTTAAATTGCTTATAAATCACACAAAAAAATACAAAAGTTATTGTCTTCGTTCTTTTTTGTTCTTTCTACTTTGATTTATGTTGTCAAACTTTGGACCTCAACAGCTTAAAATCATCGATATTCTAAGAATCTTACTAGTATCATTGATTTAACTTCCATAGTACTTTCATAGAACCATTATCTTGAAATTTATACTAAAATACAATTGGAAACCATGACAAGAAAAAATAACAAGTCCATATTCAAAGTTCAAACTTACCTGCAAACATTCCATTTAACACTAGTATTTGAATTCCCTCTATTAGCATTTGCATGAAGTGATGCTTGTACATCTGCCCTATTGAAGTATACTTCTGCATGATTTGAATAGCAAGGATCATAACCCTCAGAAAAGATTCTTGCCCTCTTCAATCTGTAGCTTCCCTCCTGTTGAGTATTTTCCAAAAGAAAAACAAAAAAGAAGGAAAAGTATCATCTTGAACATTGTACACACAAATATAAACTTATGCCTAATAATATATTGTCTCCCAAAACTAAACGTATGCATGGTACATTGTAGCTTTTCATGATGTGCAAGATGACCATTGTAGTGACAGAGAAGAAGAGATGGATTACCTTATTAGCATAATAATAACCGTGTGATGAAGATGTGCGATTCGAAAGGCAAATAGGAGCATATATGTTGTAAATGTCAATCTCTCGGTATTTGCCATAAACCAAATTCATGGAAGTAACACATTCATTCGACCAATTTGAGGTCTTGAAATCACACACTTCTTTAGTCTTATTATACTGTTCGTCAGATATTACAGAGTGACTCCAAGCATATTCTAGCAGACCCGTCGAGTCATAAAAATCATCAGTTTCAGGGTTCCCTACCTGTAAACAAAATTGTTTTATAGCATCATTTAGTTGCTTTGGATTGGATCAATCATGAGTTATATATTTCTTTTCTACGATACAGATCTCATGTACATGGCAGAGTACGTACTAGGAAACCTTTGAGATTAATCTTCATGGACTTAGTCTGATTCGTGTTTCTATCAAAGATAAGCTCTGCCAGTTGAGGAACGTAGTGACCTACGACAGAAAATATTGAACTGTGGATATCTTTCCAGCCAATTTAATGTTGCTTCTCATTACTGATACACTGTAACAAATAATCTAAATCACCTGCATAACTTTCTCCTGCTAGGTAAAAATCGCGGTTCTTGAACTGTGGATATCTTTCCAGCCAATTCACCAAGAAACTATATGCATCCTCGGCTTTATATAAAGAGAAAAGGTAAATTATCTTTAAAAACATCTTGATTATTTTTAAGGTAAATATGAAAGAAAGATGAATAATATGAATATTCATGTAGTTAAAATTACCTACAAATTCATCATCTAATTTGGTGAGGTCAGAAGTCGTGTTGGTATAAGAAAATCCTACTCCAACAGGAGACTCCACGAATAGCAAATTCGCTTCTACAATAAGAACATGGTAAAGAGACAAAACAAAAGATCGAGAACAGTCAACTTCAGTTCAATTCAGACCACAAAAAAGAGAAAAAAGATAACCAAGTTGCTGAAAGAAAGGTATGTTAGTGATAAGAGATGTTAATGACCTGTAATCCAAGAGAAGTTGTTGAAGACCAAGCCAACACCATTCTCATCAACTTTAAGAGGACCTAATTCCACAGCTGCACCATATCCTATTGATGAACAACCAGGCCCTATAAAACCAGATATAGAGTTTAATACTGAAATACTGAGTACAAAAAGAGAACAAAATGTTGATATACAGAGTTCGGCTAATTGTCTGACGAGTAGGGAACTAATAATCGACGAAATATATCAATAGTGCAATGTACATAAATAATTGAATGTGTTAACATACATACCTCCATTGAGCCAGAGGACGAGAGGTTTATCAGAGGGATTAGAAAGAGCTTCGAAGAACCAGTA
Organism: Beta vulgaris subsp. vulgaris; assembly: GCF_026745355.1. Lineage (NCBI taxonomy): Eukaryota > Viridiplantae > Streptophyta > Magnoliopsida > Caryophyllales > Amaranthaceae > Beta > Beta vulgaris. Next base: position 7,790,266 of record NC_079204.1, read on the forward strand.
AAAAATGGCCCTGCCATTATTCTGGTTGACAGTGATATATCCTGAGAACTGTGAGATGGGTGGGTTTGATGGTTGACCTGGTAAACTTAGTATCCTGTCATCTTCTTCAGACACTGACAATGTTTCTGATGCTTTAATGAGTGTAAAATAGAATACTAGTAAGATGAGAAGAAAGAAAACTTTAGTACTTCTGTTCATCATAGAAACAAGAAAAGCTACTCCTGGATCCTTATCAGTCTGTGTAGTCTAAATACATATATATATATAGCATGATGCAACACTTTGTTGCACACTATTCCATGACTTTTCACATAGGATAATCCTTGGGGGCACCCCATCCATTCCATAGTGGAGATCACAAATCCAACTTGCTAAAAGTAAAGTCAGAAGCAAGGCTACATATACTATATTGTCTTGTACCTAAATAATATCAGTCTTGGCAGAAGCCTTATACAATGTAGATCTGTTTCGACTTTCACAACATCACAGAGTAAATAATAATTTAGTAGCTAAGCATTTTTTATCCTTCTTTTTCGTTCTTTCGGATGGGAGAGGGAAAGGAGCGAATTGCATACATATATACCGAGGTTTGCTGTATCTATAACTATTTATGTATGTAATGTATCAGGTTTTCACAATTTATAACTGTCTTTTCTTTAAAAAAAAAAAATTACATAATTGCGATAAGCTTAAAATGCATATAATGACAATATTATCGTAACTTGAAACTTATAAGTGAAATTTATAAATGTCGAGATTAATAGGGGGATTATTGTTGATTATTTAGCAGTCTGATTAAAAAAAATTACGCATCTGAGTTATACAAACATGGAGTTAGCCATATATCAGTTATGAACCTGGAGTTTCTAATTACACAATGCAGTCAGCAAATCATCTCTGTTATCTATTTGGCCATTTATTCAGCTAGAAAATTGATGGCATAGTAAAAGCTAAATGTCCAAAGTTAGGTAAACATGTGTTCACTCCCACATTGGTTTATCTTATAAAACATGCGGTAGAAACCCACGAGAAACCTAAATTGAACCACTTTACTTTAGTGGCATCAAATGTCAAGACCAGCATCACGGGATCATATCCTAATTCCTAGCAAAGTGCAAAGACATGGAATTATTTGCCACGCCCACAATAAAGAAACAGATAGAAAGAAGCAGATAACAATTCAATTCAGCATATCAGTTCCCTACTTTTCTGGAAGATTATAATCAGGCATAATAACACGCCAGTCCACAATGGCATATAGTGGAGCACTAACTAGATAGCAACCGCCACTGCGCTTACCATGACAGTAACCTGAAACTGGAGCCTAATATCTAGAAGCTGCTTTTCTTCAGCAGCTATAATTTGTCTTCAGAGGGAATTCTGAGATTGAGGGAAGAGCCATGCTCGGATTGCTGTTCCGATAAATTATATGTATTCAATCACTAATGTTTATGTACATTGAAATTTATTCATGTACATTGAAACATCTAAATACAGATAGGAATAAACAGACCAATAGTGGAAGATTTAGAAATTTGCATATAAACGATCTTATACAAATGGATTAATTAACAGAAACCAGCTAAAGGTTAAGGCCAGAATGACGAATGTTCTATCAGTCATGCATATAAACATCACAGAGCTTGTCCAGTCATCTCCTCCTTATTGATACTATATCAGCAATTATACACGGATTTCTGCTATTTCAAGAATTGACATTCTGCACCATAAAAAGAATTTCCACATATCATTATCCATGATTAGAAGATACAAGAAAGATACCAGTTCTCAATATAATGAGGGAAAAACAGTTCCTAATTACACAATATAAACACATTGAAAGAAAGAGAATGATATGTTGCACATTTGAAGCAAGAACAAACACATGCTACAGGTAAAAGTAAATAAAGATTGCTATCCTCTCTGCCTTTCATGATTATATAAAATACTAGGCGACACTCTCTCAATGAAAAAAATCTGTAATTCTATCAACTTAAAATTTCAGAATCTTAATAGGGTAAGTCACTAATTGTAGAATGTTGAGTGGTTTACTCAAGTTTTCTACTAAGCAATACAGCTAAAAAGGTACGTGGAAATACTGCTAAGCACGCAAGTAGTCAGGTAACAGTAGGGGATCTGAGGGATAGCTCAGCAGCCACTAGACTGGGTTCGATTTCCATCTCCTCCAACTTGCGAGTTATTGGTTGTGGGATTTGGCGCATCATTTCATGACCTACGTCACACTAAATTACTTGGTCAAGAGTGAATTTACTGATGGGTAAAATCCTTATTTGTGAATTTGTGATGGGTAAATTAGCAAAGCTCAAAGTCAGTAAAAGCCTCATGCATCATAGACATAAAATGCCTTATACATTTCCACCAAAGACGTTCAGAGAGAAAGCAATTGGCCCGGTTTCATAAAATAACAGATTTACGTTACCTTGCTGTTGCTAGAAGAATACTCCTTAGCAGAGAATTCCGAAGGTGATGCTTACTACCAGCAGTAGGCCATCAAGCAGTTGACCCCAGAGGTAATAAGGCCATCTCAATATCTTCAGCTTCATCTTCATCTTCATCTTCTGATTTCCTTTTGAGTTTGAGAGGTCGACAAATAAATCTGAAGAAGCGACTTAGTGGATCCTGCAGTCCGTCCACCTCATAGTGTCCAAATCGCCAATCCCGGTCAGCATAAGGGCGCCACATGGGTTCGTCAAGACCCCCTTTAGAAACCAAAAATTAAATATTAATTGCCAATTTACTATGGTATACTATAAGATAAAAGAACTCTTTCAACAGCAGTTACTGAATATCATATTAATTATTTTTCTGATTGAAAATCGATAGATGAAAAGAAAAACACAACCCATGTTCAACGAAAAGTAGATTAGGACAAAATATCAATACACACTCGTAAGAACTATAACTGAGTTGTATGAAATGAGTGGACTTCTTCCTCCTACTTGCTATTTCATGCAGCAAGAAAATAGATTATTTAAGCATAACTACCCCATCCTCTAAGAAAAGATAATTCTTTAGAGAAGATACCCAGAGTATAAGAAAGTTTATCTAACAAGTCCATAACTTCTTTGCATGACGTACTTGTGAGTTGTGACATTCCCCCACTGACCTACTTTACAGGTATGTTCAATCAAAAAACAATATCATCTAGCAAGCCATTCTGATCTACTATACATTTCAGATCAACACAGAACTAAAGAGAGCAGAAAATCAGTTTCAGTCAAGTACAAGAACATGGTTCATGGTACCTGCATACATTAAACCATGTTTATCTACAGCTCGATAAAAAGGTCTGGTCTTCCTTCCTTTAGCAGCTTTACGCAATTCATTCCATGCTCGTTGCCGATCTTGTTGTGTTATTATGCCTGTTGTTGCCACCTGTAATTAACATGAGCATTCAAGGAAACCTGAGAATTGAAAATGGCAAGATAACTGCTAGTGTCAAAGCAAAAATAAAAAGGAAAATGGACAAAAGATGGATGATCACTTTGGAAAATAAATGGTATGAAGGTCGTGGGACTCGAGCAAGATTATTGGCACGATCAACTGCTACAAGTCCAAACTTAGGTCCATAACCATCCGCCCATTCCCAGTTGTCAGAAATTGTCCAGAAGAGATAACCAAGAACAGGGACACCCTGCATAACATAAAAGATATGAGAGATGGTAAAGGTAAACTTAATTTAAAATACTTTACAAAGTAGAGTCACAATAAGAACCATGATCATGGCACCATAAATAGCGAGTAAGTGCTCCAGTAAGTATGGCCGCCTAATTAAGTCAGTCTCATCAGAGACCCCATTTTCAGTAATGATAAACGGTATGTTTAAATGCTTGTATCTCTCATGGAACTGAAGAAGCATACGGAATAAGCCATCAGGATAGACCCCTCGTCCAGACTCACTATATTCATCCGTCTCTGATAGCTTTAGTCCAGCACCACAGACAACTTCCTGATGAGCAAGCACAGCAAATTAATGAAAAAGTTAATCAGATTCTCTTGTAAATATCTTTCAGAATTCAGGGAAAAACAAAATAGCCGAGGACAACAACCTGCCCATAATAGTTTAACCCAATATAGTCCATCTTCCCAGATATACTGTCCATATATGGGTAAATGGTCATGGAGTTGGCGAGTATGACAGCAGCAACATCAAAGAGACCATAGGGTCGCATAAATGAGACATGATGAGAAACTCCCACAAGTGCCTTCGGTAATTTGCTGCAACAAAAGTTTTAGAGTCAATTACTACTGAAATATGCTTCAGAAGCTTGATCCTGTTGAAAGAAAATTATTGTTTTCTCAATAGCAGAATAAAATTGTATCGTTCAACAAGGCAGACATCTGAAACTTGAGGGACCTCGTGGTGATGAAGTCTGCTCCCCTTTCTGACAGTAACATTATGACCTCTAGTGATCATGAACCAAGCCAGGTATGTTCATCAACAAAACGAAATACTTCCATACAACACATGATGCAGCATATAGATGAGAGTCCATGATCACATCATCCATATAAAAATAAAGCATGTATCAATCTATGTTGCATCTAATCTAGACAGTGTTTCAGGAGTTATTGTCCGTTAAAAAAAAAAAAAAGCCTTGGCTTGATTTCAAAAATCTGCAGGAGATCAACCTGTGTTCATGGATGTAATCATATGCTTTTGAGTGTGCAATGGCCATCCAGTGCATGGCTTGATTAAACACGCCAGTCGGTAAAGCAGAAGTTGCAACCTCCAGCATGTCAGGATTACCGCCAGGCCAAGCACCAGCACAGTATGTCAACATACAAAAGACATGAGGCTCATTAAATGTTACCCAGTAGTCTACCACATCTGAAACACTATCAACAACAAGCCTGCAACAGCAAAGCACAGACCAAATGTTACTAGCAGAAATTCATATCAAGAGGTTCAAATGTATAGTGTGATACATATAAAAGCTCAGCATGACAGGTCCTACACGAAAAGCCAGTATTAGAAAGCAAAATATGGATGCTGTTTCATTGGATATTACCTCGCATGCACATTGATTAATAATAGACCTATTCTGTGACCTTCAGGAAAATAACGAAAATCTAATAATAGACTTTTAACATCAACCGGATAGATGCTCTCCAAAGCAGAATAAGTTATTTAATTTGAGTGAATCTAGCTTCCAGGATTCTACCAACTGTAATTTTTTAACTGATACAATGAAGTCTAGACTCCAGCAGAATTAAAAGGAAAATACTAGAAAGTTTCCCCAATCCTCAAAAACATCTAAAACATCTTATTTTTTGAGACAAGTATAGACGTCAATCTATAACGATGGACAAAAAATCAGTAAAAGTTATGATCATGAAACTTCTCTCAGGATTCATTAGATAGCCAATAATATTTGGTCAAACTAAACAGATTCTGATTCAAGCAGCATTGAGGTTTCTCTCCCTTGCCTCTGTCCAAAGAACATCTTTGACAAGTTTTCAAAAGAATTAAGAAAAAGTAGAGGAGTAAAAAGACATGATCAGCTCACATGCAAGTTGAACTTCCCCTTTCTATACTTTGGAAGCATTTCGTTTTTGCAAGAGAAGATTTTGTATCTCACCAACCTCTTGTCATTTAGTCTACACACCAAGACACTATGTCTTCTCTCCTCGCCTCCCCTACCCCTCTCCAAATCTCTTGTAACCTTCTCAAAAGAATAATAAGAGAATCAAGAAGATGAAACAGTTGTCAGCTGGCAATAAATTTAAGATTTCCCTATCTGTACATCAGCAGCATTTCCTTTGCAACAGAAGATTCTGTATCTCACATAATAGTGGGTTTGATTGACCATAGAACTCCTGATTCATTATTCCCACCATATCAAAGATTCAAGAGTAATAATAGTTGACTATTCCAAATTTCATCCACTGGGAAACAGTAAGGTCTCAAATAAAATGCAGACAAAGCTATGGCCATTGTTTTCTTCTAGATAAGAAATTTTTATTAACATAGGAAAAGGCAAGTACATAAATAAATGGTAGGGGGTCCCAATGCTTATGCCAACGAAAAAGTTAGTGTGCCAACTGCCAATCATACTTTTAAACCACATATATGATCATCAAGGGATAAGGAAGAAGACCTAGTAAAATGCATGAAGTAATCAACAGTCTTCTCCAGTTTCCACCCTCCATAGTCTCCAGCCCAAGGAGGAAGGGAATGGTGGAACAGTGTCAGCATCACCTTCATTCCATATGACCGGACCCTATGAATGATCCATTTGTACCGCTCTAATGCTGCAAAATTAACCTAAAAGTACGACGATATTCAAACGTTAAGGATAAGAAAAAAGATGGAGTATTTTAAGGTTTTAGTAGACTGATCAGGTATAAAGACAGATGAGTGAAAATAGTTAGGAAACGTTAAAAAAGAAATCATGATAAATCATGTTTTATTAGCTCCATCCTTCATGTTGTCATAAATAGCATAAGGGATACAAGAGCATATGGGAAATACAGGGGGGATACAAGACAAAGATCTAAAAACAGGACTTACCGCTTCACTCAATTCACCAGTTGGCTCTTTCGGCATGATTCTTGACCAATCAACACCCATACGAAAGACAGTCACACCGGTATTTTTGGCAAGTTTGAGCTCCGTATCAGGATCAGACCAAAACCTTAGTCTCTCCTTCCTGATACAAATTTCAAGCAAAATAAGAATGTTGTTCCAGATAATAATAACCGCAAGCTGATAGCCTCTAGTTAGACCTATACAGATATAGAACTTCAATACATGAAACAACAGAAAGTCTAAAAGCGTAGAGATATCAACTTACGGGTGTGGAACATTGTGCCATGCAGCCACATTATGTTCGCATTCACTGATTGGAGCTTCATCTTCGTCTTGTTCTTCAGTGAGCTTCTCAAATCCTCTTATCATCGCTTCCATAGCTATCTTAAGACTTTTCTTTTTGTTTGGTGTTTCCTTTGCTTCTGCAGATAAAGCTGGTTGAGAGCCACCATCTCCTGCAGCAGAGGCTAAAATAGCATCAGCTGGTTGCCGTTGGGAAGACTCGGATACTTCACCAAGCTTTTCTTCTGCAAACTGAAGCCAAGCATCATTGAGCTTATCCTCCACATGAGCCGGTGCAGTTGCCAATCCAAAGAAGAACTCAACTTCACCATCTGAAAGAAAAAATGTATATAACACTGTCACACTGATGAGTCCAAAGAGCTTAGTCTTCCTTCAGAAAAGGAAGAAAACAGTTAGTAAATGAGAATGAAGTCTTAGGAGTCACAACATCTCAAGATTCAAATTTGAAATCTAATGCACAAACAGGCTTACTGAATGGTAGTGTAGTGGTCAAATAATGATCTCTGCCGTGCTATTTGCTCCAAGGAAGTAATCTAACACAATGAGATATAGGCCTTGTTCTTTTCATGCATGACAGATAGGTCTTGTTCTTGTCACCTTAGATGAATAAATTTTGGGAAATATAAGTTCGAATGACGATTTTAAAGGTGAAAAATGTGAAATAAATGAATGGTGAAAAAAACTCCATGACTACTACAAGTTAATCATCTATCAAATAGCTAAGGGTACAATGTCATTAGAACTCTGAATCCACTTTGAATCATCTGGCCAACACCATTATTGCAATAAAACTTTTTACCTCATATATATATATATATAACAGGGATGATTAACAAGTCCCTCAATTTCATGTTGCTTTTACTTAAACAATCCCCTATTTCAAATAGCTTTTCATTTAGAAGTACCAATATAATACTTCCTGTCTAAAATACATCCAGTATACTGCTTTTGGGATGTCCACAAATATATGTCATGTTGCCTTATTATTATTACTTGAAGATAATAGATTCGCCTAGTTAGTTACTTACTTCTCTTTCTCCTTAAGTAGCAAAATCTATTTGTTACCGGTAATGGTTTCCTTTCCCTTTCCATTTCAAAGCTTAAACCAAACACCTATAAAAGTAAAACGACGTTTTGTTATCATTCCACCCCTCTATTTGATTTCATTATGTGACTTGAACCAAACATGCTCTTACTGACCTTAATATGTTGGTTTCACCTTACATGTAAGAGTATATCTATACATATGCAACTGCGAAACTGCTACTCATGCAAATTTAAAGTTTTGTTCCTTGAATAGTACTCTCTCAGTTTCAGTGTTTCACTATAACTTATAGCCCACTTTGGTTTCCATCAAGACCAAAGAAATGGGTGCAAATTTGGTGAGAGCAAAAAAGAAATATAAAGGGTTAGATAGAGAAAAACAATGCTAAAGTAACAAGATGCGAATATTTAAGTAAAAAGATATGGTAGGCCTCACGTCCCAAAATAAAAAGAGTGAAGCCAGTAATTGTCATACGTAGTGAGCAAATTCTTGTGACATGAAAGGGAGCATTATTAATAGTCTCATCATACAAGTCCAAATTGTTAAGTTTCACAATTGTTCCACCAATGTTACTCATAACCTAAGGGGAAAAAAAGAACTTTACTACGATAGAAAGTCGGCATAATTTCAACACTTTTTTCATCATCATATGAGTCACAAAGGCAGTACAAAGAAAGGAGAATTCGAACATATGACCTATCGTTCATAGTACCCCAATCTTAACCAATAGGTCAAAATATTCTTGGTTCATAATTTCAACACTCAATACAACAATTGAACACATTAATAAAAATTCAAAACAACAACAATTAAACTAAATGAACAAACGCAATAATAAACGACTTAAACATAATTAAACAAGTAAAAAAACACTAAAAAAAGTTCAGAAAACTAAAATTAATAAAAATTAACCTGAAGGATTGACGTTGAACAGAGCAAGATTATCAGCAGACTCATCAATAGGAGAATGAAAAGAACGGAGATTTTTTTTGCGGAATCGAGAGAAAGAGAAAGTATTTGCTGCAATTGTCAATGATACTAATACTCCCGCAAGTTTTGTAGCCGATATTATCAGCCCAACTATGGTCATAATCAGCAAATAAGGAGAGAGAGAGAGAGTGAAGAAAAAAAAAATGGCGGAAGAACAGTAAGATAGGAGCCACTAGTTCTGTGTATTTTTATTATCAAGAAGGAGATGTTATATTTTTTTTTGACAGGAAGGAGATGTTATATTTAGGTGTTTTTAACATGTTTTTTATTCGTACGATATCGAATTTATTTGAATTGCCGGTAAAATGTAATCCAACGGTTGCGACTTTAGGGTCCGTTTGGTAGAGTGTAAAACGTTTTCCTTGAAAACTATTTTCCTATTTTACATTGTTTGGTTTGGTGTAAAATATTAAAATGTAAAACTTGGGATGGAAAACCATTTTCCACCCCATTGAAAACATTTTCCCCCAAAATTGGGAGGAAAACATTTTCCACCACTCCTCTTTGTACATTCCTTTTACTACCTCTTTCATTTTCCTTGTTTTCCATCATTTTTCTTACATCGAACCAAACAACGGAAAACTAATTTTGGAATTGTGTTTTCCATTGTAAATTGTTTTCCATGAAAATCATTTTACACTGAAAATGTTTTACGCCCTACCAAACGGAGCCTTAGTGGATGATACCAATTTACAAATCCATCATGATTCATGCGATACATATCTCTATTATATAAGTCAAGGGAGGAGGTATGGTGTCCTCTTTTGAAGTGACTAAAATACCTTTAATGATTTAATTAATGGAATGAAAAAAATTACGAAAGCAAATCATTTAAAAATTCTCATTCCAACTTGCCATTTAAAACAAGTTTAAAATGGTATATGCATCAAATACTTCAATCAAAAATTAAATGGACAAAATATTTATACCTTATAAAAAAAGGGGTTGCTAAATGCAACTTTCATTTACCATGTACAACCCATCTGAATTCCAAAATTATCCTTATTCACTCACAACTCATTTCTCCCTCTTCCTCTCCTCTCTCATCACCTCTTCCTCTTCGAAGATTTATGGTTCACGAAATTTCACAAATTCGTCCACCATCATGCCGCAAATTCGTTTCCAAGCTCTTCAATCTTTTCGAAAATGTTGGAAAATTGATAAATTACTAGATATTATACACATTTCGGGTTCAACATCAAGCGAATAAGTTTTTTGAATTTCGTCCAACTTTCTTTCAGAATTTCGAAGGGAATATTGGTATTTCGTGCAAGGTGCACGAAACAGATCCAATTGTTTCGTGCAGATTGCACGAAACAGAATCATCTGTTTCGTGTAGTCCACACGAAACAGAATCAATTGTTTCGTGTAATCTACACGAAACGAAATCATCTGTTTCATGTAGTCTACACGAAACAGACATTTTGAAAAAAAAATTTACAACTTGAATCTGCGAAAAAAAATTCACAACCTGCATCATAATTACGAAAAAAATTCACAACTTACATCAAATTGAAATTCGATTGGGTCAAAATTATAGTCCGTTGAATATCAAATTAAAATTTGTAGATCTTCGATGAAGTTTTTTATATCTAACAGTTGAGAGGATGAGAGAATATTTTTAGAGAGAGAAAAGGGGTTTTTAGAAAGAATATGATAATAAGGATTTTTTGGGTTTTTTTTAAAGCTGCGTTAGTAAAGTGAGGCTGCGTTTAGCAACCATGTAAAAAAATATGGCATACATAACGTGCACATGAAAAGTCTGAACATTCACTACCTTTGATACTCTTTAATTCAGTTAAACCAACTCGTTATTTTTGTTCTTTCTGTTCAATATTCATTCACAAAAAATTAATGTTAACAATCACTCACAACCTTTTTATTTTTTTACATTAGCGAATTAATATATCTTAATTCATCTAACTGTTGAATTTTTCACATTTAAGTTTAATCATAAATAAAGTATGAATGGAGTATCTAATAGAATAACAAATTTTAAAATTAACGCATGCATCGCGTGCATATGAAGGCTAGTATAAACCAAGGGAGGAGGTGTGGTGTCCTTTTTTGAAGTGACTAAAATACCCTTAATGATCTAATTAATGGAATGAAAAAAATTACAAAAGCAAATCATTTAAAAATTCTCATTCCAACTTGCCATTTAAAACAAGTTTAAAATGGTATATGCATCAAATACTTCAATCAAAAATTAAATGACAAAATATTTATACCTTATGAAAAAAAGAGGGCATACATAACGTGCACATGAAAAGTCTGAACATTCACTACCTTTGATACTCTTTAATTCAGTTAAACCAACTCATTATTTTTGTTCTTTCTGTTCAATATTCATTCACAAAAAAATAATGTTAACAATCACTCACAACCTTTTTTATTTTTTTACATTAGCGAATTAATATATCTAAATTCATCTAACTGTTGAATTTTTCACATTTAAGTTTAATCATAAATAAAGTACAAATGGAGTATCTAATAGAATAACAAATTTTGAAATTAACGCACGCATCGCGTGCAGATGAAGGCTAGTATACCATAGAGAAAGCCAGTTTTTGGATATATACCAAATTTGCCACAATAGTTTAGCCGTCAGAGGTACAATGTTTAGTAGGAAAAACTTAAATTATTGACCACCTGTTTTTTAATTACCCAAACTCTCAAAGTATTTGGCGTCTGGAGGAGGTTGCTTTTTGGTGCGCCCGGGCAAAGTCATTCTATTTTAGAATTCTTATAGGATTTCAAAGGTAATCCTAACTTGTCGAAGTGCATATTTTTTTTCTGGAGCATTTGGAAAGAGAGAAATTCTATTATTTTCGACAATGAGAAGTGGTGCCCCCATCGTATCTTTCACCGAGCTAAAGTTGCTAATGATGAATGGAAGTGTTGCGTACAAGTCGATGTTTGTCAAGCTATTGGGTCTCCTCTTAAAGAAGCATCACCCCCTTCCCCTCATCCCTCTCCCTTTGCTACTTTTGTAGCCTGGGATCATCTACCCCACTCATTCTTCAAATTAAACTTTGATGGTTTCGTTCGTGGTTTGGATGCTGCTGCTGGTGTTATCATCCATAATCACGAAGGTTAGCTCCTTCACGCCAAAGCCTTTCATCTTGGTCAAACTGCAGTTCTCATTGCCGAAACCACCGCATTACAGCAAGGTATCAAATTAGCGCTGCAATCGGGTTGTCACAATATCATTATTGAAGGTGATAACCTATTGGTCATCAACGCCATTAATAATCTTTGCTCTACACCTTGAAAGATTGCTAATATTATTGATGATTGTAAGCTCATGCTCACCCAATTTGCCTCTTGCCAAGTCATACATGTAACATGTGTTCAAGGAAGCTAATCGTGCTGTTGATTGGATAGCCAATGTAGGGCATCTAGTAATAGTTTTGATATTTCTCCTTGTAATAACTCTTCTCTTTCTTCCATCCTTGGATCCGACACATTAGGTATTCCCCTAGCGAAGAGGGTAGCCCAAGCCCTTATGTTCTTTTCTTACCTTAAAAAAAATTCCAATGGAAGCCTTTTTGAGTGAAATGTCTGAAAATCCTATTGTGCTCCCAAAAGCACGATGCACACCATGCACCCAGTAAATTTGTTCTATTTTCGATAAATAAATGTTCTATTTCAACAAGTATTCATTTTAAGCATATTTTTCTTCAAAAAAAATATGTTATATTTTTCGTAGAAATGTTCTATTTTCAGTAACCAAATGTTCTATTTCAATAAATGCTTGTTTTAAACTTATTTTCAGCAGAAAATTATGTTCTACTTTTAATAACCAAATGTTTTATTTAAAAAAATGTTCTTTTAAAACTTATTTTCCACCAAAAAAAATGTTTTATTTTCCCTGAAAATATGTTCTATATTTGATAAGCATATGTATTTAAGTAATTGAATTCTAGTAATATTCCACTTCAACAATAAAACGTTCATTTTCGTAGTTGTATTCCATTAATGTTCCACTTCAACAATAAAATTTTCTTTTCGTAAATGAATTTTTGTAATGCTTCATTTTAACATAAAATATTCGTTTTCATAAGTGAATTTTTATAATGTTCCACTTCAACAATTAAATATTCGTTTTCGTAAATGTTCCATTTTATATTACGGGAGCACGGTTCTCATTATGCTTCTGGGAGCATAATGCACGCATTAGTAGAAGTCTTATAATTTGAAAGGGAGGGAGACTCTAGGCAACTTCTAAATCCTAATTCCTACCTACTTATCCACCCACCCCAAATCCCCAAGACCCCAACTACTATCACTATAGTAATATCAGAGTAGGCTAACTACCTTCTTTCTTCGCAATCTCCTCTCACTCTTTCACCATTGTTCACATTTTCCCTCAAACTTTAAACCACATTGCTACATTGTACAATACAAATTTAAATCTTTAATATTTACTATACAACTTTGTTGTTTTTTGGGTGTATAGGCGGAAAAAACAATGTTGTATATGAGATCCATACGCCACACTGTAAAACCTCAGATTCTGGGGTTCCATTGTTGTTGGTATTCTTCTTCATCATCTGCATCTGCTGCTGCAATTGAAGCTGAACGAACTATTAAAGATGGGCCCCGCCATGATTGGACTCGCCAAGAGATTAAATCCATCTATGATTCTCCTGTTTTAGACATTCTCTTTCATGGGGTAATAATTATTACATTCTCTCTTTTTACACCAAATTTATTTTAAGCATGTATGTTTGTTTCTGCTTGAATTTGTTCTTCTTGTGTTGATTGATGGATATGTGAAAATACCCACTTTTTATTTGAAGAATTTGGTATATAAAAAAAGTTGGGTCGTGGTGTAGTTTCATTTTAATGTTATGGGGTTAGTAAAACTTGCTGTTGCTTGGTTTAATGATGGGTTGTTTTGACAAAGTTTTGATTTTGCTACGATAAAGTAGAAATTTTTGTCTTCTCAATTTAGGAGTGTGTGATTTGCTTTCATAACATTTTTGGTAATGCTTAATATTGCTTGTATTTGATTCTTTGAATTAAAATATTTGGTAGTCTAAGTAAAATCATGCACAAGAAGAAATAAGTATCTTTTAGCAAGATAAGTATATAACTCTTTGATGAAGAAAGGAAATCTTTACTTGATGATTTTTCTAAATGATTTGCTATGCATATGCGTTGTTAGAAAAAAATCATTGCTTGTGCTGTACTCCCTCCGTTTCCTAAAGATCTTCCCACTTACTGTTCCTACATATACCAAGGAAAATCAAGTTGTGTGGGGCATGGTGTGAGTAAAGTAGGAGAGAGAAAGGGTTAAGATAAATAAACAAATAAAAAGGGGTTAAAGTAGGAGAGAGAAAGGGAGTAAAATTGAATTAATAATGTAATGGTGGACCATATGATAGTGACATGAGAGGGTAAATAGGGAAATTTGTTTTGCCAAATAAGAAATAAAGCAAAAGTGGGAAGATCTTTTGGAAACACCCTTAAACGGAAAGTGGGAAGATCTTTAGGAAACGGAGGGAGTATGTAATTAGAAAAAGCCCTCATATTAAGAAAGAGCCATATTCTGCACCCCCGACAATCTTGAAGGACATAAAACAGCTTACAGCTGACTATGTGGATCATCGGATGTGGAATATTCGTTTGGCACCCCTTACTAGAAAGCTTACTGTGAGGAAGCCCTCCATTACACTAGCCTTAAGCATTCCCCCTTTCCCACACCTTTTAGGATTTACCATGCTTTCTAGGAGAAGCAAACCAGCCCACGAGCTAATCTGTAAGCTAGTGAGTCTCTATTTTATCCCCACGGACATTCTTTCGTAAGGATCTAGTAATCCTTCGTGACCTTTTTGGAGCCTGTCTAAGCTTCAAATATTGCTTTCCTTTCCCATTTCTAAGCGAGGTCTTATTATATCAAGCTTCTTATGTCATTGTTGAGCACCTGTATTGGTTTACTAAACAAGGTTGGTTGTGGTCATCTTGTTAGGTAGGATAATTCCCTGAGAACACGAATGAAGGCTGGTGATTGCTGATATATTTTCCCTCTCCTAGTGAGCGCGCAAATAGAAACAGTCAGAAAAAGTGAATGCTTCACCTCCGTAACTCCAAATGAGTATCCACTATAATACTCCAACTACTTCACGAATTGGTAACCATAGGCTTCAATCAAATTTAGTTCTTTAAGTTCTGTGGATCAAGAACAGGACTAGAAAGGAAATAGCTCTTATATAATGAATTGAGGTTACTATAGGCTTCAATCGAATTTTGTTGTTTTAGCTCTGTAGAAACAAAATTCTTTTTCTCAGAATCTCATTGCTATTCTTTATCATGGGTTGATGATTGTGTTGTATCGTTTAGTTTATACAGAGTCTTTTTGCTTTTGCTGCTGGTTGCCTCTCTTGTTGTTTTCGCTGTATCTTTAGTTAAAAAACAAAATAATATTGCCAGCTTGTTTATATCTGAATTTCTCCTTGTTTGTCTGATTGTCCATGTCACCAAATTACCCTTCACTAACGGAGAACATTGTTATGACTTTGTTATCGGAAAATTGTGTGGCAGGCCCAAGTTCATAGACACGCTCACAACTTTAGAGAAGTTCAACAATGCACTCTTCTCTCTATTAAGACTGGAGGCTGCAGTGAGGATTGTTCATATTGTCCCCAGTCTTCTCGATATGGCACTGGAGTAAAGGCTCAAAGGCTTATGAACAAGGACTCAGTCATAGAGTCAGCAAAAAAGGTAAGATTTTTCTTTTTATATATTATCACACTGTGACTTAGTATTTGAATGAGTACATTATTTGTTTCTATATCTGTTTTACTTGTAAATGCTGAAATAGACATTGGATTGATACCCAGACTGCGCATGAAGACAAACAAATAATACCAAATATACTATGGATTTTATGTAATTAGCTCTGGCTTGTAAGTCTTGGTTGGGTGAAGAGGGGAATATTATGAGCTGGAACAAATCGGTGGGCCTATTTAATTTTGTTAGAATGTTAGCCATAATGACTGTCAGTGATTTTGTAGGCTCTAGGATTGTGTTATGCTGCATTACTGAATTTTATTCGATTTGATAACACGTTTCAATTAACTGCCTAGGGATTATATTGGCCAACATCTTCATGCATGAAGCATGATATTGCTTACCCTGCTTCCCATACATAGATTTTTTTGGGATCCCTGACAGCAGAAAGAATTTAGTTGTGTGAGTCTTTTAACTGAGCTTCTCATTGAATATAAATATGTAACCAGACTAAATATTTAAGGTTTTGCACTTCCATGCATTATATAGGACGGATAATTGTTGTTATATACTTTGAGGATCTTGTATGTATACATGTGGTGGTAGTCTGTTAGGAATCCAAGATGGATTTAAGTTACATGGTGCTGTGAACTCAGGCAGCTCATATGCAAATAGCAATACTAACTCCTGCTTTTCTGACTCTTTGCAATACAATTGTCTGGCTGCGCAATGATTTCTTGTGTCCTACAGAATAGACGAGTGCAACCATTGCTCTTGTATGGATCTTGCTCTTCAAATATGATAAATAGCAGAATTTCATCAGTGAACGTACTGAATTCTTCTGGAGGAAAGAGGATTTCGTCTCTGACCTTACCCAGCTATCCTATCTAATGGGCTTGGGAGGGATGGGGGAGGGGGAGGTCGATAGGCAATAATATCTGTTAGATCTTTCTCATCCCAAAAAGAACAAAAAATAACGAACTAAACTGTTGGCACTATGCTCTGCTCTGTAAGAGATACGTGACAAATGAGTTGAGCTACATGTTTGACTAATGCTTGTTAGTCTGTCTATCCGAAATCTTAGGTAAAAATTTTGGGATGGAATAATATGATGATATACTATCATGGCAAAAGTTATTTTTTTCTTTCTAATTTGTTCTTTTAGCACTTTGCAGCCTATGCAATCCAAGTGCATAGTGTGTATTTTCTTCTTCTATATCTATGTTGTTTATTGTCATCTTTCCTACACTGGCAGGCAAAAGAGGCTGGAAGTACACGATTTTGCATGGGTGCTGCTTGGAGGGACACCGTAGGGCGGAAGACTAACTTCAACCAAATTCTAGATTATGTAAAAGAAATAAGGTGATGATAATTGATCATTCCAATACGATATGATATATGATGAAGTTCAACCCCCCCCCCCCCCCCCCCCCAAAAAAAAAAAAAGAAAGGGAAAATTTGACATCATTAATCCTATCTTTGGGATGTCTTCCATATTAATCCCAAATTTGATTTATATGTATAATCCCAAGTTTGGGAATACACTACCTATGTTGGTCTCAATTCAATGGGTAAAAGAGTAATGCTTTAATTGGCCATGATGACCTGGTGGCTCAGTGGGTGGCAAGAAGAGAAAGGGGTGAGAGAATATTAAGAATTTGGACCCCAAAAGCAGAGTAAACTTTTACGTGTGTAATAGGAAATATGTCACATGGGAGTGATGGCAACAATATACATACCCACAAACTTGGTATTATAGCAAATATGATTAGCAAACAAATCAAACCTTGGATTAATATGGGAAACAACCCAAACTTCGGATTTATGATGTCAATTTATCCCAAGAAAAAAGGTTCTCATGCTTAAATAGAGAACTTTAGTGGCTGCCATCAATTCCAGTTGTTTGCCTATCATATATTTGTCAAAAGAAAAGTCACTTGACATAGCTGCAATTTAGTTTTACTTAAAGCTATAAAATTTTGAATTACTGATATTTCTTCTTCCATTTGGCTTTCCCCATATTAAAGAAAATTTATTTCTGCAGCTCTATTAGTGGTAAAAGTCTGAAGTAATTTAATTCCCAGGCTTTGATAGTAGTAGTTCCTAACTGGAAAAGGTACCTGGTGACATATCTTATCTATTATTTTCTATTGCCTTTTCTCTTGCCCTCCTTTTTGGCTTCATAAACTTCTTCTCAGTCCTCAATGGTTGTATTTATCAAGCTACCTTCGCATTCTTGATATCGTAGTAGGTTGTGGCTATAAATGGTTCAAAAGGAAGGGAAAAAAAAGTCTCATCAAGCTTCCATCATAGCTAAGTGCAAGAAGACCTTTACATCTGCTTCTCTCTCTCTCTCTCTCTCTCTCTCTCTCTCTCTTCATTTTATTTTTACTTTTTTTTTTTGTATAGTCATTCCTAATAACTAGAAGGTTAGCATAGTGTACAAATTCTAAACAGATGATGGTGTCTTACTCCTGTTTCCTGGATGAAATTGATGACACTATTAATTTAAGCCTCTTGATCTCGCTCTATTGCACGCATACATACCATGGCTCCACATACACTGAGAATGTGGAGCATACTATTGAATGCTGTGGAATGAATCCCATTCTGACACATTGGAGTATGAACTGTTGTGGGAGGAAGATAGCACAAAGAGGAGAGATATATTATTGAATAACTGGAAACACCGTGTCCAGTAGATGGTTTCCTGAGTTTCAGACCACTTATTTAGAGCTTGAGGGATTTTTTTTTTTTCTATACCTCTGTAGTCTGTAGATAATTAGTTGCTGCTGCAGTTTTACTATTCCAGGTAAAGCTGAAACTCAATAAACTATGATTTCTTGTCTGACAGGGAAATGGGCATGGAGGTCTGCTGCACCTTGGGCATGCTGGAGAAGCAGCAGGCACAGGATTTGAAGAAGGCAGGTCTTACAGCATACAATCATAATCTTGATACCTCAAGAGAGTTTTACCCAAATATTATTACAACTCGTTCTTATGATGAGCGACTGCAAACCCTCGAGTTTGTACGTGATGCCGGGATCAATGTTTGCTGTGGTAAGTACATATCAAGAGGGGTCAACATATATCTAAGGCCATAACAGAAAAGTACATATCTAGTTTCTCTGTGCTCCCACTGTCAGTTGTAAGCGATCACTTGGGAAATTCTTTTGAGTGCATTGAACTGTCGAATCCTCTAAGCTTTATACAATAATTAAGTATTATAGTTGTGGTCTCTGGTTTTCTCAGACCACTGATTTGATGCAAAAGTTCATTGGTTATAGGTGATATCCATTTTTTTTTTGACGATGTTGATGATCTTTAAGTTGAACGTATGTTTCTTTAGTTGACGTTGGAAATTTATTTCCTTTAGGAGGAATAATAGGACTTGGAGAAACAGCTGACGATCGAGTAGGTTTGCTACATACGCTGGCTACTTTGCCTTCACACCCAGAGAGTGTTCCAATTAATGCACTTGTTGCTGTAAAAGGCACTCCTCTTGAAGATCAGAAGGTAATATTACTCCCTTTATGATCTCTAAAATCTCTATCAATACAACTATATTGAAGTAATGCTTCCTGTGGTGTCGGGACTAGAATGAGGCTCTTCGTGTTACATTGAGCTAAATGATAAGTTTTCACTCCCGTTTTTTGGAACCTTTGGTTTTCAAAGTGGACTCTGAAATGTACTAAGCCCATGAGAATGTAGGGTCTGATATTGAGCTTGGAAGTTTTTGACAAATGACTGAATTACTCATGAATTTGTGTTTGTCTGATATTGAGCTTGAAAGTTTTTGACAAATAACTGGATTATTCATTAATTTGTGTTCACCTCCTTATTCAGCCAGTTGAAATATGGGAGATGATCAGGATGATAGGAACAGCTCGCATAGTGATGCCAAGTGCAATGGTGAGGCTATCAGCTGGGAGGATCCGATTCTCGATTCCCGAGCAAGCATTGTGTTTTCTTGCTGGCGCAAATTCCATCTTCACTGGTGAGAAGCTGTTAACCACTGCTAATAACGACTTCGATGCTGATCAACGCATGTTCGAGGTTCTTGGTTTAATTCCTAAACCTCCTAGTGTAGATGATTCAGAAGCAGATGATTGCGAGGTAGTTGCATCTAGTTCAGGTTAAGAGTCCTTCTGATGCCTTTAGTTTGTGGGGGGTACTGCTTGGCTTTTGTGGTTGAGTTGATTATACCTTCACATCATTACTTTTATTTTCCACCCTTTTTCTTAGTAAGGTAGATTTTTGATTCATAGAACTGATTCGAATGTATTGATTCATTCCTTGCAAATACAAAATTCGGAAAGAAAGTCTCTGATCCTAATATTTGTGAAAAACAAGGGTGTTGGGAAAATGCTATATGAATCAGAATGTGCGTTATAGACTATAGTATTGCATGTTTCAAGTTTGGGATTTCTATAAAGTCTAACAGTGTATGATAGGGCGCATTTAAAGCTGTATGTGGATACAAACTTCGTTAAAAAACCTTCTATTTTATTAGTCGCAACATTTGTTTATTGCTTATTAGTAAAAATTCCGGAAAATTGAATTTTTCAAAATATTTGCCATGTGTATCTAATGTGTTTTCACATGACCAATATATCTTTCATATATTAGTAGGAATAATATTGCCAAGCTAGTGAATTTTTCCTCTAAAAAGTAAATGTAGCAACTAATTAAAAAAACCAAGTTTAATTTTACAATATTGTGCTAAAAGGAAGCTCAGAAGAAACTATTATTGCCTTGGGTAATATCCTATTGTTTTCTTTTTATGTTAAAAATTACCTAAATCAAAGGGTCCAAGAAAAAGGATAATATTATCATGATCTTGTTTTCATGGACATGATATGTTATTGATAAAAAAAACTTAACCTTTCCTCCCACAACGGTGGCCACTGGTGTGAGCTTAGGGCTGAGTTGTGGGCGGTACCGGGCTGGGTTGAGATTTCACAACTCAAGACATGACCGTGAAATTCATGTTTCGCAGGCTGAAAAAATCTTGCCCACACTGCCTGTTATCGATTTTCATGGTTCGAAAAGCGATTCTGACAGTTCGTGGGTCTAGTGGGCTGGACCGGGCTGGCAAACCGGCATGAGGATTTTTTTTTCAAAATTATTTAATCATTGAAATTATTCATTATTGTTACATAAAATCTTTAAAATAAATTAAAATAGATACAATTATTAATATTAATGAATAATTTTATTATTTTAAAATTTGATTGAATTATAATATATGTAATTTGATTAAAATATATACAATTTAATTAAAATATACAAAATTAGGTTCAATATTTACTTGGACCGGGCTGATTCTGTTGATGGACCAGACCGGTTTCGTGGTCCGAGCTTGGTGGTTTTAATAGTGAGCTTTAGTGGGCTGAGCTCAACCCACTGTCTGCGCACCAATTTCACCGTTCAAACTGAACTGAACTAGGCTTTTCATGGGCCCAGTCCACGAGATGAGTTGGGCTCAACACAAGGTCTACACACCAATTTCACGATTCGAGCTGGACTGAACTGGGCTTTTTGCAGGCCTAGCTCACAAGATGAGTTAGGCCTAGCTCACAAGATGAGTTGGGCTGAATGGGTTAGTTGGCCATCTCTAGACACACATGAGCCAAATTTGAGAGAAATTTGAAAGGATCCTTCCGAGTTAATAGTTTCACCCCTAAGTCCATTGGTGCACAACCAAAAAAAAAATTTAAGTGATGGTGCAAAATAAGTCAATGAGCCTACGATCTACATTTACACAATTTCTACCCTATCCAATTTGGCACTACCATCATAATTTTAAGTACTGAACAATTCAAATTAGCATATAATATAAACAATTATAGAAGATTGTTTTTGAAGTTCGTCAGATTTGTTAACTGTTTACACCTCTGTATACGAATAATATCCTATAAAATATTAACCGTGATTATCCAATCTGAGGGCATAAATATATAACTAATACATTAAAACAAAGAGGAAAATTAAATGGCATTTTAGAGAAATCCAAAAATACAAAAAAAATAAAAATAAAAGAACAGCAGGGAGAGCAGGAAAAGGGGAGGGGGAGTTGATGTTGAAGGCGAGACGTCTGTGTGTAGGAATAACATTAACTTTTAATGATAAGAAGAACAACAATGTTCAAACCTCAATTCTTACAGTTTCCTGGTAGAAAAGTATTATTAATGGAATTATGGAAGGCACAAATATCCAATCTGCCTCAAAATGGAATGAAAATATGCCTTAAAATGGCGCTTGCAAGCAAGACTAACCCTGACTCCCTAACCAACATTGCTTAGCTTGATCAGTAAGCTCAATTACACTTAGTTGAGCTTGATAAAGACCAAGGCAAGAAACCATGGGAATAGTTGGTCTATGAAAACAGTCATGCTACAAAAGCATCTCATTTAAGAATTTCTACCCATATGAAAAGGGAGATCTAAAGAAGTGAAGTGTACTTGAAAATCGTTTTCTTAAATTAGGTGAACGTTTTTACAAAATCGACAACAGTTTGGCATACAACCCTTAACCATGATCAGAAATTATACGGGCAAAAATGAAAACAAAGAAAGAATATAAAGTTACCAAAAAAAATAGGGAAAAGTTGGTTCATCTCTCAGTTAGACTTTGTGCTCAAATAATGATCTCCAACACTAAGAAATAGATGTTGACCCAACACTACGTCTACTGGTGGCTGATCTTTGATGCAGTCAACTCTAATCTGAAAATTATTCAGAAGATAGCAGAATATTAGAGCAACAGCAAAGGCAAATTTGATAGACCATCTACAAGACTTGACACCTAAGTCTGAAATCACACGAGCGCCAGTAAGCAGAAGTTACCTTGCCATGTCCGGCATGAAATTCCGACTTTAAGTTGTTAGAATCTCTTGATCTAAAGTAAACCTGTAAACCTTGTGCGAAGATTGTGTTTCCTGCAATTATAAAAGGTACCATTAATATCAAAACTGAAACTCAGATTTAAGTGACGATAAACAGATGAGACTTGAACTCAAACCTTCGTATAAATCCAGAAGAGCTTCATCATTGAACATCAATGTTGGCCTCGACAGACTGATAGTGAACGACATACTATAAACGCCATCGAAGTTTTCTTCACTGAGAATAACCTGTGAAGTGCACGGACAAAGTAGCAAATGCTCAAATACTATTAGATATAAATTGCAGTATATGATTTCTGACAGTATTCAGGCATTAATGTTCAATTCTTTTAACAAGGTTTCTTCATGTTCAAGTTGCTTTTAAAAACAGATATAATAAACTTAGGCAATCTTTTTGCAGATATCGACATCATTAAGGAAACAATTATAAGGTACTAGGAAGGCTGCAGCAGGCCAGCAGCCATGGGCACATAAGATCCATATCATTTTTTGGCCTTAACAAAAGCAAATATGGACTAGAAATTACTATAAAAACAAGAAAAACAGATCATCCATAACATGTCATTGTACAACCCAATCTTAGTTGGGACCTTATGTAACACAATCAACACATTAATTTCTGATGTGACTGTCAAGCTAATCACGAGGTTATCAAACAATAAAATAAAACTTACTGCACAAGATGGCATTAGGTCTCTGAGCAATAAAGGAGAGCTAATAGCCTCCCTTATGTACTGTTCCTGCACAGCCAAAAATTTACAGGTTAGCTTCAAATGTTAGGAAAACATCAAAAAGACGTAGATGAGAAGTGTTTAAGGCTTCGATGCTGCCAGATTGAATCAACAGCATCATACACATTAATTGCTGCAAATGGTCCTTGCACCATATTTATCTACTGGTTTTATATATGGGAGGAACTGATAGGGAAGTAAGATTGCAAAATATAGTACTTAAATGTGATGGTGCATCTTGTGTAACAAAGAGCACGAGAAATTGCTCAATTAATCTTAAATTGACTTAACCAGGTTCATTTGGCAAAGGCCTTGCCCTGGATAGAATTTCATCACTGTCTAATCCAATTATATGGGACCAAGTATTGAGTTGGTTGAAAAGGAAAAGTAAGAGCCCCTCTTCCAATACCATGTACTTCCTCCGGTTTTTTAAGTTTTAACATATTCACTTTTGACACTATTCACATATAGTCATGTAGAATTTTGTTAGACTTTTCTCGTTATATACTCCTATAATATCAAATTTTCATAATGTTTACACGTAGTTTAAGGAGACAAGTTGTAGTGTGGTAATCAAATGTTATCTTATTAGAAGGTAAATGTGATAGGAGATAAAGGTAAATGTGATAGAAGAGAGAGGCATTTCTTTATTGAAGGAGAGAAAATTCGGAATTTTTTATTGATAGAGATAGAGTGAGGGTCAAAGGGGTTGTTAGAAAACTAATATATAATAGTGAGACCATACCACAAGTTGAAGTGTTCAAACTAATCTGAACAAAAAAAAAAGTGTTACGGGACGGAAGGGAGTACACAATGAAAGGTACAAATGCTCAAAGTTGTATGTTGGCAAACGTGCCAAGGCCTTAGGGTAAATGAAAAAGAATGGAGGTAGTAATGTTTATTCCTATAAAATGGCTATGTATATCATTCGGCAATTAAGTTCTGCATGCAGGAGTAGGACTCAGAGAAATGTTGGAAGTTTGCTGTCATGTGGCTAATAGTTTCTGGACCAAAAACCTTCTAATTTTATGGTTGATGTACTTGGTTTGATGGTTTTTCAGATGTTCTACTGTTCTCCCTTGATTGCAACCATAGATCAAGCAAGGATCTCATTACCTGTGAACTCACGACCTGCTTCAATGTTGGTGCATCTTTACTTGATGGACCGAAGTACACTTCAACAACATCAGTCGGTTCAAGACTTGCTTTTTTCCGCAACTTCTGGATCCGATTGACAACCTAAAAGGTTAAGGAAAATAAAATTTTCATGAGGATAATGGAATGAGTGCAACTTCATTCTAATTTTCTTAGGCTCTCCTTATTATCGAATGAGTGACTACTCTCAGCCGAAATACTTTCCAAGAAAACAGCCAACTTATAAGTTATAATGTTGACACTGACAACATATTCAAAGAAAATTTTGTAGATTTGTTGTGTTACTGATACAAGGGGAGTAGCATATGCGGCCATGACACGTGGCCAAATAAAATTCACTTGATACTGCAGTGGAGTATAATATTACGAAGCAAGGACATGTCAATGTTCAACTAAAAAGAAATTTAGCATATTTAGATGATCACTAGCATACCTCACGAGCAACTCCAGCCTCAAACAATGATTCATCAGGATGTAGGTCAAGAATGACCAAAACATCACCTGCACAGTGACTTGAAGTTGTAAAATTGGCTGATGCATATAAACAAGTCTGCCTTATTTAAAATGATTATTACCATCTCCAGCTGCATCAATATCTGTTTCTGTTGTGTTATCAGGACGTTTGAAATCTCTCAAAACCTGAAAATTCATAAAATAGACCAAGTAGCACATCTCAGTAACTTGATGACTTACATGAATGAAGATATAAATGGTATAACAAGCCAACATGAGTGCTACAAAGTTCAAACTTCAAAGTGAACTAGGAAAAGCTGTTATATACTTCCTCCATTTGCAAATAGAAGTTTCACCATCCTTTTTAGGAAGATTTTAGATAGATGTTCCACTTTCCACAAAGGTGAAATAATCTTCTCTCCATAAAACAGCCTGACCCCACACCACATGGGGAACTCTCCCCAAATTTGAATCTATCTTTCTCTAACTTTTGCATCTCATCACATGGCTTTACTTTTAACATTCATGCCAAAGAGAAATGGAGCATCTATCTACAAACAGAGAGAGGATTTCTTATTTTCTTTTGGGTTACAAGTTAGAAACAAGATAAACCAAGCTCCGGCACATAGCTTAAGTTAGTGCTGCCCGAGTCATAAAATCTTAACTTCATCTAGTTTTTGAGTTCAGAATTTGCAACAAGTCATTTTCTGCGACGTCAATTCACTAAAACCTCCACGAACTGCGAACCAAAAAAAGGTGAATCGGTACATGCTTACTTTTGGCAAATTTCACAAAACTAGGTAGGATATTGCATTCCATACATATTCTAATTTGCGATTTAAGTAACAGTGCCAGGTAAAAGTCTAAAACACCAAGAACTGTATTAAATGGAACGCTTATTGGCATAACAAACCACACATACTGACATAAATCACTATGCCATATTTACATATAAAAGGTTTACCCGTAATCTAATACTTATATACAAAAGGATGTTAAGAAAAACAAATGAACCAGTATGCGAGTATATACTTCTATAACACTTGGCTTACCAAAACAATCTCTAATATTGCATGGTTCCCTATATTCAATAGAATGGACACATAGAGGAGGCTTAGCTGAGTAAATAAGGTAGTTATTTCGAGCACTCACCTTACACCAAGTAATTCCTATTAGTTGGATATATAAAAGAGAGTTAAAGACTACCATTCTTGGCCAATAGAAGATAACATAGGCAAAGAACTACAAAACACTCAATATAACTGGATATAAAGGTCATTGTCATTCTGGAATAATGAAAAATCAATCAAATGGCTATCAACATGGTTAAACTTTCTCAAGCTTTTCCCTAACACCACTATAATCATCAGCCCCAGTATCATTTGAGACATAAGGCCTATAAAAAACTCAAATATAAGTATTTAAACATTTGCAGTGCAGCCTACCATTTCAGTGTCTTGTCACAATAAAATATAAGTAGTTACACACATATAAAAATATATCTAATGTTTTCATAGCAAAATCATAGCAATCTGTCAGTTTGGGATCTAATCATATAGGATCTACGACAGAAACCAACCTTAATGTCACCAAGCTTTAAGCTGTGGCCAGCTATGGTCACTTCTCCAGCTTCTTCAAATGCTAGTATATCTTTTTGGGACATCGCCTTGACTTCCTTTGCAACAACTCCCATAGATTTGCCAAGCCTCTTGCCAAGCACACTAAGAGAGAGATACAAATAAATTATACATATAGTATTATCACATTTAAAGGTACTTCAATCCCACCACCAAACCCTGCCCCAAGAGAGAGAGAGAGAGAGAGCTTTCTAGCATACCTAAAATCAGGCTCAGCACGAAGAGAAGCATATCTCAACGGATCGTCACAGGGAACAAGAGATCTTATGTTAAGCTCTTCCAGAACATACTACAATTCACATTAACAGAGAATCAACTTGACAAGAAAATATTCTCTAAGCAAACTTCAAGACAGAACAGAAGAACATACAATCCTCCAGAGAGCATTTTGGGAAATAATGCCTCATCCCAGGCACCAGTCCTCCTCTACAGTCTACAATAAATTTATTGCTGTTTCTAAATTCCAAGGCATCCATAGTACAAAGCAGCAGGACAGCAGTTTGTGGGTGTTTCCCATAATGGACGTGTAGGGAACGAGGAAGGTGTGGGGATGTCAACAAAGAAGTCCTCATGAAATCCCCGTCCGTGAAACTCAGATTAAGGCCCCCCAAAAGGGAAAATGTCATTCTTTAGAGTACAACTCTCTTTCCTATAGGGAAAATTTTATCTACTTCATTTCTAGAAACCAATTGTTCTACATCAACGTCGTTCAACAAGGTATGCAGAGCTGATTACTTTAAGAAGAAATGATGACGATGATTGATGAAGAAGGAAAGGGAGAACTCTAAGAGGAAGAGGACAGAACAGAAGAAACTTGAAGGAGAAAATAAGAGAATCGCTTCTTTGCTTCAGACACGTTTATATCTGGTTGAAGCTTCACATACTTTTATCTACAAACACGCCCATCTCAATTATTATTGTGATGATAGTTGTGAATGAGTATGGGTGATTTTTTTAAATGTACAAAGACATTTACTTACTAGTGACAACTACCATTTGCTGATTATGCTCATTTCTACAACAAAAAGATGTAAAGCACTTTCTTCCCTTTATTTGCCATCACAGTATCTTGACTTTTCAAAAATTTCCAATATTCACCCCCAATACTCAGTTACTCACACAAAACAGAAGAATACACAAGAGTTAATAAAAGAGTTAATAGTTCAAGCAGACCATTACATACAGATTGCTTGTTGGCCCTGCAAATTGTGAGAAAGTAAAATACTCTTGTCTCTAGTATTTGAAGGTCCAATAACTTAATAAACCATTCTTACAGAAAAGAAGCAAACAAAAGATCCGCCCAAAAAAATTGAATTGAAAAAGAATTCCTAATCTCTCAATATATGTCCCAGCATGAGGATCCAAGATTTGAATTGCTGTACTTACAATGAAATCTCATGGATTGTATTGATTTAGCCTCAAATTTCATTTCTATTGGAACTTGGTTATCAATCATGTATGAGGATACCAGCTACGCATCTATGATTATAAATGATCAAAAAACACTACTTCTTTAATGACTTGCTAGGATTAATTCCTACATGCATGCGAATATGACAGGAGGGCTGACAAGGGTATTATGCAAACCACATGAGGATAATAAGCTAGTTATAAGCAATTGCTGCAATTCTTGATCATTCTGTACTCAATAACAATTTTCTTCGTTTCTTATTTCTTTAGAGATTTCAAGGAGCTGGGCAGTTGGAGGACAAGGGGTTGTTATATGACTTATATCTGTTAACTAATGCAATCTTTCCTCTTTCAAGCTCACCCCATACAGGAGATTCCAATAATTTAAACCATTGTAATGAATCCCATACACCTAGAAATATACGTACCTCTCTTAGTTTTCCAGAAATATCGTCAAGGAAATTTTTGTCAGGATGTACCACCACCATTTCCCTATACTCTCCAGAAGCAACCAGAAATTCCAATGAGCAAGTAGCTATATGGAAGAAAATATAGCAGGAAATAATGTAAGACACGAATACCACCTGAGGGGTGTCTTTAGTGGCTTGTTGTGGCGCTCACGGATATTACGCGCAAGATCAATGATCTTTGTCATCCTTGAAACACTTTGTACAATGCGCTCTTCTCCCTAAAATAGGCAAAGTTTAAGTTACAATGATTTGTAGTCGTGTAAAAAATTCTTCTTTAACATGTTAAAAGAGTAATTGAAAATCTTCCCACATGCTGTATTTAGTTGAAGCTCATGCCAGAAAGAGTACCTTTCCTTCTTCTTCAGGGAAGCTGCAATAATGAATACTCTCTTCGGATCCATCACAAACTTTTCTCAAGTTTTGGTATAGAACTTCAGTAAAAAATGGAGTCAAAGGAGCCATGGCCACACATGAAGTTAGCAGTACCTACAACCAATACCTCACATAATAAGTGGAAAATGATTTATAGAATGAAATTTAGTAGATTGATGGAATGAACTGTAATGGCAGCTTTCAATAAGCAAAGGAATGGTCATTCATTCACACCACAATCAGTATATATCTGACTTTGTAGAAGGAGATTCTAAAAGAAATCATGTTGAATCAGCAGGAAAGAAAATCCAATTAGGCTAAGAGTTGAACTCTCACATCTCACGCAGCCAACTAGGTAGTTTATTTATTTAAAGCAACCAGGAAAGCTAAATGATACCCAGTTACTGACCCATAGAAACAGATTATTGTAGTTTGTACACAGTAAAACCCCTTGTAGGCCACATCCATAAATAAATATCCATACGCTGTCAGAAAGAGGAAGTTCACAATATTCTGGCAGACTATACAGTTGCATTAAATATGGAAAAGGGATGCATGCAACGAACGGCAAAAATCATTGTGCAGAAAAGAGATAGCTATTTGGAAAGCAAAAAATCTACATCAATGACCCCCAAGAGTTTTATAAAAAGTGTATTACCAAGGTAATTAACAATTTAACATGAAATGGGACAGAAAACAAGAGGAAAATATACTAGTGGCCTCATGTAGGGTGGTGATACGACCTCATGTCAATGGAGAGCTATTACAACAAAAAATTGTTTATTCAGGAACAAGCATATTTGTTACTAGCATACTCTATTATTTCCTCTGTTCGAAAATAGGCACCCACGATGAATTAGGTTCACCATGGATTACACTTAAGACATATTGAATATACATTTTAGGAAAAATATTATGAGAACACTTTTAAGATGAAGCTGATCATCTGATGGTGTAGCTTTAAATTAAATTGTCAGCATACTTTAATATATATCAATATCCAAAGTAAGATTTTGACATGTGGATGTGCCTTAAATCATTAAATGGATGGAATTATACTTATTGAGAAGAGAGATGGACGTAAGAGAGAGAAGCAGGACATAACATGCTTAAAAATACTCCTTGGAGAAAAACAGAGCATATTGTAGGCCTATAGTTTAAGCTAGTTGACACAAAAGAATCATTAATCAGTACTCATGTCAAGCAAAATGACATACATGGTAAAGAGTAGACAGTGCAATTTTGCAGTCTTCTTCTCCTGTACGACCTTTAAGCCGTTTACGGTTGAACCTTACATAGATGTTTGTTAGATCATCAAGAAATTTCAGAAGCTGAGGCACCACCTGCAAAATTATATACAGAAGCAAAAGAATTTCAGCATAAGCAATCTTAATTAGTAGTTAAAAAATTATCAGCAGACTACTGGGAATCTGGGATACAATCCAGGCCCTCATAACCCCCTACATGGAGACAATCTCTCACATACAGAATCACTGTGCCAATGACCAAAAGGAAGCAAATACAGGATTGAAATTCCTGGTAATGGCTCAGTATGTGGAACACGTGCAATTTAGTGCACTTGGATCCAGGACACTGCTTTTTACAAATAAGCATAGAGAACAAAAAGAAACCCATGAAGTTTGTTGATGTCAATAAGCACCTAAGTTCCTTGAGTCAAACCTAATCTTTGGAGCTTCACACAATTTATATGACATTTCTCTCGGGAAAACCACCAATCCTCAAGAGGTCGCACAATATTATCTGAAATGCAATGTATTACCAATAATTCATAGGAATTAGCCCCTATTTTGGCTGATCTTTTAAAAATTACAATTCCACGTTAACTTAAGATAATCCCAACTTGGTGGGGTTTTTCTCAAAACATTTCAAACTAACCATGCTAGTTTTTATGGCGAGAAGATCATAGCACCAATCTTCAAAAATCAAACTAATATCTAAGAGACACTTAAAAAGAAAATTTTTCTCATGAGATTAGGCAAAAAGCTCAAATTCCTCTCAATACTAACTTCACTCCTGACGGTAGTGTAAACTCATTAGTCAATTAGTGCCCTAATTTTAGAAAGCACAACTTAACGGCTAAGCCCCTTTACTTTTTCGTGCCATACACAAAATCTAGTCATCTATCGAGCGGTTAGTCACAATATTGACTTTTCACTAAGGGAGTTACATTGTCGTTTGGAGTAAGGTCAAACTAGCAAACGTGAAAGAACACAGGATTAATTCAGCAATTTCAAACATGAACCCCCCCCCCCCCAACACACACACACACATACACACAAACTAATAATTACTAACAGAGAAGAGGTGGTGGGGAAGTGGGAGAGTTTTCTTAACAATTTAAACCCAATTTATCTAAACTAACGATTTACACATCCTAACAAAACTAATTCTTGAAAAGCAACCCCTAAATTTAGATTAAGCTGAGTTAACACCAAATTCGGAATAATTTAAGAAGACCAACGGATATTAAGATAACTCCAATGAATTTCTCGTTACAATTATTATTATCATTATTTAATTTTGGCAAGCCAATGCAAGACCAACATACAATTAATATACAATGACTAAAAGGAAAAGAAGAGCATGCAATCATCAAAGTAGTCATCACATATTGCAACTAGCAAATACTTTTTCCTCAATCAGTCAATTGCGATACAAGAGAAAGGCACAGGATTCTAGGACACACATGCAACAAGGAGAGAGAGAGAGAGAAAAGGACAGGTAAAATCACATGTCATCCAGAGAGAGAGTCTGAAAGAGCACACAAGTTAAATTTTAAAAAATTATTTTGCAACTAATTTAAACACATAACAGGAAAGAATTGCAGATTTAAAAATGAGGAAGTAGTCAAGAATTCAAGGTCTCCATGTATTTAAAAAAAATAACAAATAGTGTGAAACAAGGAAAGTGTTGGCTTAGTGTGTCATATTGGCAACAAATGACAATTTCGGTGTGACAATTCAGAATATAACATTAATTGATTGTACAAGAAAACTTGATTTAGCTATGACAACAAACCGCCTCGTTCAAATAGCTATTACAACAATATCGGTGTGTATGCACCAGAGAACTTAAAGGGAAAGGGGAGGGAAGTAAACTTGCCATATTCCTCCGATTGGATATTGGTTGTACAAAGTGTAGAGAAGGGAAAGGAAAAGAAGGGATCTAATTTGCTGGCCCTTTATCATTCCAAACCTTTGAAAGTTGGAAAGATTTAGAGGAAAGATGCAATCCCATTTATACATCCTACATGGCTAATCAAACACTGAAAAACTCCAAACTAAAAAAATATGTACTACATTATTTCATATATTTTCTTAGTGCTAATCAAATCCTAGACCCCAAACCCTCACACACTACGAAAAGCACTCACCCCAAGCAACGATCTTTACTTCTATCCTATGCATGACCTTGAAGGCACATTGACCTTGTTCTACTCTCACTCACAAGCTCCTTACAACATGATACAGCAACTGTTTTCCACTCGAAGAAACATTTTCGAGTAGGTTATTAGGAAGTGGGACTAGCAATGGTTCAATGCCATGAGGCAAACTAAAGTGGTAAGATTTTGGATCCGAAGCATGAGGAAAGATATAGGGTAACGTGAGAGAGGTAGGGTAATGTGAGGCATGTATTATGTCGCTATTTCTCATTCCTATATTTATGCAACACGGAGAATGTATGCAGCCTTGCCTCCACAATCACAAAGGGGCTACTTCCATTCGGAACTTCTAGCGAAACATGTACTCTTGAGTGCTACAAGAGGCGAGCTCTCCAACCGCATATAAAGACCAATGACAAGTGATATTTCATTTAATCAATAGAATGCAGACATACAAAAGAAGTTTTCAGTGTTATCTAGAAAAGATATAACCTTGAGGGTACCCCATCAAATATAATTGCAACTAACTGATAAAAAACATTCAAATGGCACTTGACATACAACAATGATTTTTATCCGATTAGAAATGTACGAACCGTATACAATCTGTATGCTTCCATTTCTTGTCGAACAAAATGAACCAGGTGTTGGGTGGCGGAATTGATCCACTGGTCAAGGACATTGGAAGAGTTCTTCAGAGCACTCCGATCAATAGGAATGAAAGTTCCAAAGCCTTCAATTTCAAGTCTCTTTGCATTCTGAACAAGGAATCTATATGCATTGTACCACGGGAGGAAGACATCCCTAATCTGCAAGTCCATCAAACCAGGCAATGGTAAAGCATAATAAAAGATTAGTCATAATAAATCAAGAAAAGTTACAGTAAATACAAAACTTTTATTCGAAACATTCTCACAGAAAAAAAAAGTACTAAGAATTAAGAGCAGGAAATCCTTACCATACCAAACACTCCATCTTTTTTGAAACGTAAAGGCTCTGCACGGACTACTGGCGAGTTTACAATATACAACCGCAACGCATCCTATATGAAATGTATATTATGTCAAGATTTGAAGGACCATGTCACATGATTCAGATTTTACATGGAAGGATTTGGAAACCTAAAGAACAAATGGAAAAAGGTAAAAGTATTCGAAGTAAATACAACTTACTGCTCCATACTCATCAAGAATTTCTGATGGTGCAGGGTAGTTCTTGAGTCGTTTACTCATCTTTTTTCCATCTTCAGCAAGGACAAGTCCGTTGCAGATAAGATTTCTAAAAGCAGGCTTACCAAATAATGCAGTGGAGAGCACCATCAATGTGTAAAACCTGCAAAATGAAGTGAAAATAGATATGAAGATATTAACAGTTACATTAGCAGAATACTTATGTCGCCGTGTCATGTACGCATGTCCATGATATAATGAAAAAATAACAACATAGCTGACACACACCCTTTTGTGTAGCTAAAAGTTTCTGTTGACATTAGTAACCATACCAAGGATCAATTACATCAACATTACTTGATTTCTCTAGAGACCCCAGCGCATGAGCAAAAAAAAGGGGTCAGCTAAACGGCGTTACCCTGGTGGTTTAGGGAGGTTTTCAAGTGACTTTAAATAAAGTACACAACACCATTGGCTACTTTACAATATTGATGAGCCATTTTAACCTTGTCCATTATAATCCACAGTCCAAATAGTAGTTAATCTTTGACTCCATTGAAAATGACTAAGTGGCCAATTAAATAACCCAAAACTACCAATATGTGGAGGCCTAATTCTTTTAAACCACTCCGAACTAAAAGATCAACCTAAGTCATATCTAAAGCCGCCAATAATAATAGCACTAAGTAACTCTAAACCCAAACATTGCCTTCCAACAGACAACTCCCAACTCCCAACACTGCAGCCAGTGCTAAGCCATATCCAAAGCCGCCAATAATAAAAGCACTAAGTAACTCTAAACCCAAACATTGGCTTCCAATAAACAACTCCCAACACTGCAGCCAGTGCAGCCAACCCCACATCTCCCCCTAGCCCTAAATGACAACTCCTCTATTCCCCCTCCATCCACCAAAACAAAAGTAGCAAATTTTATTTTCAGTAGTAGATAAAGGAAACACCAATGAAACAGCAACTTTGCACCAGCATTGGCAGTAAGAGATTTATCTGGGTCAGCTCGAGTCTTGGACAACCATAATTAAAAAGCAAGAGTTAAAGAGAGAGAGAGAGAAAGTGATGGTGATGATGCGGTAAGCAGCTCTGGGTGATTTGTCGATGCCAAGACAACAGAAATAAGAAATGACAGAATGAAAGAGAAAGAAAGTTCAAGTTTTGTTCCCCAATGGCTGCTCCACTACAGCCACCAACACCTCTCACAGGTGCTCCCCTTCCCAGAATTACCTCCAGAGTTCATCGCCACCAGAAACTATGAGGGTAAGGATTGGAAGCCAGGGAAGAATCATGAGAAAGAAGCAGGGGGCCTGGGGATGGGGTTCAAGATTTCCTATTTGGGGAGGGGGGATAATTGTTTTAACTTAAGTTGATATTTTTTTTTATTGTGGTTGAGGTATTTTAAGATTATTTAACAATTGCATGAAGGATTAATGGTTAGGGATGGCTTTGAGCATGTACCTAGAGAGTTATAGTTTGTGCACATGATTTTTTCACTTCAGGGTGATTTTTACATAATTAAGATAATTCATTGGTTAAACTCAAAGAATCTTAAAAAATACTTGGGCCATCATTTATACGAAAATGGGAAAAGAATACTACCTCTGTTTCTTTCCAATCTAAACAATAGGACTTTCACACTTGTCAATGCAAAACTTTGACCATTAATATATTTACTTATCGGTAAATAAAATCTTTTAATATTATAAGAATATATATTGAGACGAAACTAACAAGATTTCACATGATTATGAATTTCCTTATGTATTCATCACAAATGATGGTCAAAGTGAAGTATATGAATATTGTGAGTATACTAAGTGTGTAGATTGGAAAGAAACTCGGGGAGTACCATTTATAGGCTAATGTGCATAAAAGCAGAAAAAACCCAACAGTCAATATCAAGACTTATGTCCATACATTTCGATTCTTGAATACCTATTAGCAAAATACAAACCATAACAAACTACTCCTTCAGTAACATGTGTTTGTCCACCTTGTCCAGACTAGGTTATTCAAAAACATAGTCCACTTAGATATCAAAAAGATACATTTAAATCACTATTCATAAATCCCATTTCCAAGAAGCAACATAAACAATGTAAGGGAGCACATTATGGACAGAAGACGACACTAACCATCCACGAGTTTGATCCAGTCCTTCAGCCACAAAATGCCCAGGAAAATTTTTTTCAAATAGCTCACGATTTTCAAATGGATAATGAATATATGCATAAGGCATAGCGCCACTTTCGAACCAGCAATCAAAAACCTGCAAAATCACCATCAAATATAAACTTTATACTCAGTTTACAAGAAGTTTTTTTTAGTTTCTACTACTGGTACAGTAGGAAAGTATTCAATCTCAGCACAAAAATTGCAAGCCCGCACTCTGAGACAAACTATGCAAATGTCTCAAACAGTTCATGAGAATAAAATAAACTTATGCTAGAGAATTTCAGGCTAATGCAACAAAGTGAAATATTGCTATTGCTTTCCGATGCAAACATGACACTCATAAAATTTAAACATCACAGTTAAGCTGACATTAATATCAGATATAGCCATATCCCTTTTTCTAAAAGCACTTCAACATTTTATCTTCCCATAATAGAAACCTAAAGATTTTTTTTAAAAAACATGTGTCTTTTTTGCTATCAAAAGATACTCATATTCAGCGACATATGTAAGACCTCAAGAATATGCTATATATAAGAGGTTCGTACGCAATGTAAGACTGAAGTAGGAACGGATGTAGAAACGACAATTCTTGACTTTTAAAAAGCTGGGAATCACGGCAAGGATGCCTAGATAATAATAATAAAAAATAGAGTACTTCTGAAACTTGCACGAAACAGGCAGAATAGTCAAACATATAACACAATCTCAACTAATCTCAAGACCGATCAACTAAAGCCCAATCTATTTTGACCCAATTAACCACATCCGCGGCGTTACCTTGCTTGCTCATCTACCCTCTTAGCAACGACAAAAACACCTCATTCTACAGCTGCATCTATGCTAATCCACATGCATATGTCAACAATCAGAGAAGACGGAAAGTAGAACAAAAAGATGAGCTAGTCGTAGGGTTTTAGACTTTTAATTCTGATTTTGCCACTAATTCAGACCAGTGCAGCACCAGGTGCCAACAATTTTCATGCTGCATAGCATGTAGGGTAAACCCATAACATCTATGCATGAAATCAAACATAAACCACCCATTCAAAAGTATTCATGGGAGATAAGAGGATAAGACTTCATCAGAAACGAAGAAAATCTAGGTTGAAAAAACCAAAACTGGAGCAGTTGATATGGACTCAGTTACTCACACGGAAATATATCCTACATAACCATTGCAAGATGAAATGCAAATGTCGCATAGTACAAGTGATCGTAAAAGCGCCACCTTTCAAAACTCAAAAGGAGGACTAAATAGATCCAAAAACCAATCACATCAATTCCATAAACAATAGAAGACAACATCAATACTAGTAGTTCCATCCTCCTAAGTCCTAAGTGCCACAAGACTAGTAAACTATTAAACTTCTAAAGTCCATCCCTGTCCTCTCTTAACCACAGTAAAAAATTTAAGTATCAGAATGCGCTTGACTACGCAGTGGACACAAAAGACTGTCTTGTTAGTATGACAGATAAAGGGAAGTACTCCCATTAAAAGCCTCAATCATGTGGACAAGGGCAGATAATAAATTATCACAAAAGCATTGGACAAAAGAAAGGCTGGCAACTTGTTAGCAAATCTCTCCATGCACTCATTGCATGTCAAATATTATGCCATGGCAAACAATAAATAATTTTTGTAAGAAATTTTTATACCTAACAAACAAGAAAACCCACAAATAACATAGATTATACAATTGGATTCCCTTATTAAAAGGTCTTACATCATCGACACGTCGAAGAACACCCTTCCCGTCCTTGGATGGAATAGTAATGTGATCAATGAAGTGGCGATGCAAATCAGTAACCTGTAAAAGATATGTCATTCGTCAAACAGAAGTTTTCATCATATGCCAAACGATACAGGCCATAATAAATATAAGAGACACATTCAATTCTACAAACATAAAATGACACAAAACAGGAATTCAGATTAACACAGCAGTTGTATCCTAACCATCATATGTCAAAAAGAAAATACATGAAAACAGCAGATTTTTTTTATTACCCATATCCTTGTATGGTAAGAGATTCAAGTTTTTCCACTCCCTTCTTCTCTAATTGCATTATGAAGACATATGAGAGCTGCTTTACTTGATTCACTTTTTCCTTTATAACTTCCCTTTACTAAGAAGGATAGCATGGTAACTGATAGGCATATAAAAGTAACCTCTATAAGATATTCAACTAGTAATGGGGAACTCAGATAAAATGACCGACATTAAAGACATGTTGAGCCATCACATAAGAATACAAGATTATTCACAACAAAGTCTGGTATGTCTTCAGTTAATGTATCTTCTCGGTAAAAGTAGAGCTGCGGGAGAAGAAAAGGCTACTTGAGATTATAGCTCCGCTTCTCCGGAAAATATTGTGAAGATGAGACCAAACTACAAGTGCCTTGCAGGGTGAGTACCAGGGCCAGGAAAAAAGGTATCTGAACACATTGGCACAATGACCAAGCCAATGTGTGCACCTCCAGCTGCCTCTGGGGAGGCGTGGGGCGCAGCACCTTGCCCACCTTTTGTAGAGATGCATGTGAAATATCTAAGTTGAATTCAGAGAAGTCCAAAATTCTGAAATAAAATTGTACCTTTGCTTTTATATTCACATTTCAAGCAAAAAACCGTAATTAATTGCATGAAATATTTTCAAATTCAAGCGCAAACCAAAATCCCCAATTTGGCAAAAAAGAAAAAGAAAAGCTATTTCGTGAAATAAGGTCATAGTTCGATTTTGGTGATCGACAGAGATTGCCAGCTAGCATCTCCAGTGACGTCTAGCACCAGATCTGCCAGTGGTCGTCGCCAGTAAAGAGTTTTCAGGTGGGTTTCAATTCTTCCTCTCTTCAATCAGTATCTCTACTCCCTAGTCCCTAGCTTTCTCTCCCTCTAGGCTATTCTCATCCTCTCTATCATCCCCTTGTGCCATCTCTTTTAAACTCTCCTCTACCGTCTCGATCTGGAACTTAAGCTTTCATTCTTTTAGGTGACTTGTACTACCAATACAATCCCATAATCTGTGTATTCAGTGCCCCCTCCTCCCCCTTTACATTTTATTTTTATTGTAGCATATATCTGTGCTAATCTACTTAAGATTCAATACCAAAAACTCTCTCTCTCTCCAGTCTCCCCCCTCCTCTCTCCCCCCCCCCCCCCTCTCTCTCTCTTCTACTCTTATCTCTCATTCTCTCTTGAGTCTCTACAAAAAGTGGCCAAGGTGTTGTCCACTAAGCCTCGCCTGAACCGGCTGGAGGCTCATGCATCCCAGTGCCTGTCTTAGGTTGTTAAACCTGCTTTGTCAGAAACAAATTTTCTGGTTCTATTTGCCCCTAAACTAGGCGCAATTGGGCACGCTTTGTAAGACTAAGCTACGATACAAGTCCTCTTTCCCTCCAATGTACAGCTAGGTGTGCAACTAAAAAAATTCAGCGCTTTTCAACCTGATAACCATGTCCAAAGTACCACATTGTAGCCAAGTCTCCAAGCGTATCATACGAGTATTTAAGCGAGCAAAGAAACACAAAGGACCATAAGCATGTGG
The DNA here is from genome assembly GCF_026745355.1 of Beta vulgaris subsp. vulgaris. Lineage (NCBI taxonomy): Eukaryota > Viridiplantae > Streptophyta > Magnoliopsida > Caryophyllales > Amaranthaceae > Beta > Beta vulgaris. Next base: position 7,829,335 of record NC_079204.1, read on the forward strand.
AAAAAATAGGTAAATGCAAAAACTTCATATTGCAAATGACATGAACATAATTTACTACAAACAAAAGGATCTGAGTATTGGCTTATGAAAATATGTACTGTTATCCGCACATGGAAGTTTCCATATCATTGAATATGGAAACATGAGACTACATAACAGCTAAGAAATTTGATTGACCAGAAAATGCATAAAAAGAATTATCAATTCATGAGGGTATGACAAACCTTTTCCCCTGATTCCCTTTCAAGTTCCTCAATGGACGAAATGAATCTCATTTCCTTTCCATCCTCACTTATCCAAATAGGAAGAGGTGTCCCCCAAAATCTGCTTCTACTCACTGCCCAATCTCTAGCATTTTCTAGCCAATTGTGGAAACGTTTCTCCTACAAGAATTCATAATAGATAAACATGCATATTACAAACTGAAAAACAAAGAATCAAAAAAACATATCCAAACATCTATAAACAGTAAAAAGTGATAATTAACAAAAAAAAACCTTGACAAAATCAGGAACCCAATAGGTCTTCTTATTGTTCTCAAGCAATTGGTCCTTAATCTTTTCCACTCTTATAAACCTGCAGAAACAATATAGCAATCACAGGGAAATAGATGCACCATGCTCTTCCATCAAAAATCAAACTGTAACCAATAATAATAGAGACATTCGGACGAGCAAAGATAAGCAGTATCAATCATAGTTCACCAACAATGATACTCAGTAAGTTACGCCCTACTTTTTAACTGAACGAAAATTAGTAACTCCTCAATGATAAACATGTCCTCATCAAATCAGCTCGGGTAAATAGATTTTATTTCATATATCCCAGATCGCAATTAGTATACTAAGGTAAAGAATAGTTTTACATAAGATTCTCAATGTAGTCGAAAGAAGCAGATGTTATTTACAATGATACAAGGCAGAAAATAGCATACCGTACTATGAATCAAGAACGAAAAAACATCCTTTTATGCACTGATGCATTGAGTTCCTTTATTTGCTCTAAGCATAACATACATGTATAGTCCTTCAACTACTACAAGCTACCACACATGATTGAAAGCATCTTATCGAACACAAGTTGATATGAGTGATCATTTCAAAGAAAGCTAGATTGATACAAACAATACAGACAACATCTAGAATTACTTCCTAAATCTGGTGGTCCCACATTCACCATATGACAAGAAACAATACAGTAAAGGACAATGGCTGAACTTCGAAAAAGAAGTAACAATAAGGCTACAAGATATAACATTATCTGTGCTCTTCAACATAGACTGTCCTACCTAAATATTGGTTCATAGAATGAAAATAATTTATAGGTACATGCTTCATGGTTAAACATGGAAGGCTGGTATTAGACATCATGTAAAATTTAACATTTTGCATCTTCTTGGTTCGCACTTCTGTGAGTATAAAACCATTTCATTGAGTACCGTAATTCAATTTTATAAAGGGCCAAACTGAAAGTCAAAACATCCTGAACTGCTGGAGAAAATTTGAAAGAAGACTTTATCATAAATTTTTTACATCACGAACTGGTATGATGTATATGACTTATTATGCACGCGTCATCCTCCATTTGTTAAGGAAAGTATATACACCTAATCCCTCTGAGACAAAATTTCTAATAAAGCATTTCAATCACCAGAAACCACAATTACGTCTCTCTTTTTCTTACAATTATTTATTTCATCACTTCTAGCATCTAAAAAGCAGCAACTGGCTACTTCAAGGTTTGAAATGAGACAGCATCTGATAAATTAAGCAGGAAAATTTAGGCAGTTACAAAATTTTCCAATATAAACTTCGCCAAAATATATCTACTAAGTTAGCAAACCTGTTTAGCTCCCTGACATATAAAGCAAGCGTGGTGTTGAAAAGTTTAAATGCATATAATTGCAGCAAAAGCCCAAGACTCGCTCAAAATATAATATGTACTATTGTAGCAAATGGCCAGGAGAACATTTATTCAGCTATATTTGACACACACACAAAACAATTACTACTTCCATGAAATCGAAAACAATTGCACAATGATCTCTTTGTACATACCAACTGGGAACGGCTCTATAAATGAGAGGAGTTTCAGATCTCCAACAGAAGGGATAAGAGTGGGTAAAACTTCCTTGTTTCAGGAGTCTACCTCTTTGCTGTGAAACAAGAAGAGAATAACATGAGAATACCAGAAAATGTATCTATATCAATCACGCCAATTACCAAAAGAGGGGAAAAAGAACCAGCAGTAAAGTACTTAACCACAAGGGACAACAATATAAAACTAACGCATTCACCATGTTATTTCAATTTCAATAAAGCCACGAATATTGGATGATCAAGGTCAAACCAAGTTCATCAGACCCGCAATGCAAACATAAAGGGTGTAGAAGAGCTTTCAGCTGCATGCTTTTCTCTTTTTGTTATAATCCCGGGAGGATTACTAAGACAAGCACTACGAACAAAGAGGGGGCATGTAACCAAGATCACACACCACACCCACAATTCCATGGCTTACTTCATATAAGATTCCCTAACAAAAAGCAAATAATAGAAAAATTCCGCTTTTCTTGCAACGACAACTAGATCACAGAAGATACTCCACATAAGCTCCGCTAACAAAAACCACATAATAGAAAATTTCCACTTTTCTTGCAGCGACAACTAGATTGCAGAAGATACTCCAGATGAGGACTGGTTCTTGTGCTCAAGCAAGAATTTGCAAGGAACTCTCCTGCTGGAATAGAAACTAATTCCACCAGCAGGTATATCCAAATCCACTTAATAGATCATTCCGCATAAAGTCATAGTGTCAAATTACCCATCAGGGAAAATAACATATTCAGTCATACAGAAATAAAGACAACCAATATGCCTTCAATATTGTTCTATTAGCAACAAAACCCTGTCTGAAGCCTACATAAAATTTGAGCAGAACATGATGTTGGGATTGTCACTATAAAAGACCACCATTGTCAAATAGACAGCACAGGAGAACCAAAGAGATGTACGATTTGAAGTTCGATTTCCCATTGGAGACAGCTCAAATTGCTTAGTATCTCCAGAAAATCACAACTCAGATGTTAATGGCACTAGCAACTGTAATCAACCACCAAAATTTCATGAGATACCACATAATATGGTATCTCCCATATTACGCAGACTTGTGTGAGACACAATTACATGTCCAACCCTGAGACTCAACTATAAAAAAAATTAAGAATTCCTATGGTTCCAAGCAAATTCTGCAACCAGATGTACATGCACTATGGGTGCAATTGGCTGCTTTAACGGGATCTATTTGCTTGGTCTGAGGAGAATTTGCCACATTTAACATTCTCACAGCCTTAGCAACAATGAGGTCCTCATCTGAGGGGGAAAAAATGAATATGCTCTTGAATGAGGCATTTACCTCCAGGATGAATGGAAAAGGTCAACCTCTTTGGCAAATTGGTCGTCACTTTGAAAAAAAGAAACCAACGGATTTTAAAGGGTTTTGCTTCCAAGGTGAAGGCTGTGCAAGTTCCATTTTTTGAGACTTTTATACAGCTAAAGCCTAAAGTCAGCTTTGAGTCTTTGAGCGTCACTTGACTTACCTAATTATCTAATTCTTATTACTTATCAACCAAAGAACAAGCAACACCAAAGTACTTGAAATGAAATGAAAGAGTATGAGTAGCATAAGGTATGTTGTAACTTCTAAAGAGACTCCTCTTCCAACAAAACCCTCTTTTGTTGTACATTCATAACAAGGCCAAAAGGGTATAAGAAAGTGCGTATATACTTGCCTTTACTGCATTTATAATTTCTTTATCAGCATCCTTCACGTAGAGCCCTTTAAAGTCAGAAACTTTTTCAATGAAACGCCCATCTTCATCAACAGCTACAACCAAGTCCGGCCCCTGAGTTTCCAAGTGAGAAGATTAGTGCAAAATACAACTAATATTGAGATCTCAAATTAAAAGCCAGTAGCAAACCAGTTCAATTATTTTGTTTTCGAGGCAAACACGGTAATCATCCTCTCCAAATGCTGGAGCACAGTGTACAACTCCAGTTCCACTATCATCTGTCACATAATTGTCTGCCACAACCTTGAAAGCCACATCAGAAAACTCCTTGAAGTAGTCAAACAAAGGTATGTACCTGCAATTTATACATTTAGATATCAATTAAAAATATTAAAATAAGAATAAATATTTACAGAGAAGACAATTAGAGAAGGGATAAGACATAAGTTACTCTATGGCAAAGCGAATCAGCATGAAGAGATAACTTATACTTCCTTCATTCCATAATACTTGCAACACTAAAAAAATTCAACGTCAAACTTTATAAAATTTGACCATAAATCCTCATCATCATATAGGGGGAGAAAATACGCATATGAGATCTTCTTAAATACATCTCAATGTGTAGTTTCATATCAAATTCTGATAGATCTTACTAATAAATACATGAAGACATTGATAGTCAAAGTAGTGCATTAAAGACAGTGAAATTCCAAGTGTTCCAAGAAGTATGGAACGTAGGAAGTAATATATATCACAAAATTAGCTACTTCTTGTCATTGGTCACCCAACCCCACAAGCGCATCAACCTCTTTTTCACAATAGCAGTAAGCGCAAAACCAAGACTCCCTATACAAAGAAAACAACTTCAATGAAGCAAGACATGCAAACAAGATCCAACCTGACAATAGCAAATATATAGCAACATAAACCAGTTTCTAGAGCAAATCATTGATATCAAACCTGCCCAAAGCTAAGTCTCGCTATAAGAGGTAACACTTGCCATCCAAATAAAACTAATACAAAAGATGATATCGAGGTGGGCATGGTTAAGCACAAAGCAAAAATGTGCAAGAAAATGTGCCTCAAGCATCACATATCCCCACCCTGGAGGCTGGAGACACTAATCTCAGGTTACAAAAATCCAAAACTTCCACCAAGACCTGAAGCTCCTGAACTTCCCTATGGGCCTTCTTATATCAAGCTTACCATATATATAAAGAGCTTCTTTGCACCATATGAGTTACTCTCCTCTTGATCTAAAAAAAATTCCTTTTAGCAAAAACAAGCTTTTAGATAAGCCTCAAGAGGACGTATAGGTAAGAATCCCAACAATTCTTTCTATATCCTAATCCGAACTCAAGGAAAGCACTCATGGAACGGTAAATGGCTGCTTTTGCCACTCTCCTAAATAAGGAAAGGGGCACTGAAGCAACTGTCTCATTGGTTGTTCACTCATTAGAGATCATGGTGCGGCAAAAATATCACACATGGTTTTCCATAAATACTTCCAATATCCCCTTGTTTTCAACTTTCAAAGAGTCGCCTTTCTTATAATCATTTAACTGCCAAAAATGTTCAAGGATAAGTGCTAACTGCTAATAGTTTAAGAAAAACATATACCTACTTGTGTTATAAACAAATATCACTAGACACTGATCACACGATAATTCCAATCAATCTACACCACAACAGCAACTCTTGGCAATGATTATGCCAACACTGCATGATCTCTCACTTTCAGGCAACAGGTCAAAAAAACCACTCACTGCTTCTATGTTACTCGGAGTTGGATTGGAACTTAAAGTTCCAACCCAGAAATTTTATGAAAATTTCCTTGATTTCAGACCAATCTATAGTGTCAAAGATTTATACCCATGTCGGAGTGGCGAGAACCTCGAATGGGTACTTGAGGTAAAATGAAGATCCAAGAGTACGAACTACTTTCATATCAGCAACTACCAGCAAAATGACCAACCCTATGTGTAGAAGCACATAAGTCGAATATGGAAGCCTCAAAAGTCAAAACAATACCAAGAGAGTAATTACTTACTTCAGCCCCACCAATGAAGCGCCTGGAAACTTCTCTAACACCTCGTATGAACTATCATCCACAGAAGCTTTCTCAGATGCAGTACCCTTATTCTTAGACTTGGAATTCTTGGCATCACCAACTGACACATTTGGAGATTTATCAACTTTTACTTTCTCTCTCGGAAGCTGAGACATACGAGACTCTGCGACCACATAAGTCACTCCAGTTGCTTTGCTTCTCACCTGCACACAAATTTCACGGGAATTACTTCCACACTACTGCACTAGAGCCCCAAAATAAATACTATGGATCGATCAAAATCCTGGTGGAGAGGAGAGAGAATGCATCTCCTTTAAGTGCCCCTCGCATCCTCAACTTCCAAAGACTAAGAATCAGCAGAGCTATGGTAAGCAACCCAAAACTAAAAATAGTTATGTGTTAAGAAGATCAGAGCTTCACCTCACAACATTAATTACAGAACTGTACAGTATCAATGAAGAAAAATGATCACATAATTACAAATGGCGTCGCTGAGACGACTAGGTAAGATGGGTTGACCTTAATACATCATGCGTATTCTTCTTTCCTTAACAGCTAAACTATTAAATAGCTAGCATAACCAATTGGCCAAACTTGGAAGAAACAAGCAAACAATCCCAACAAGTTTCAAAAAGATGTACAGCAATTCATTGATGTTGCTCCACTCAAGCAACTTGCATTCTTTCATGATCAAGTTATTCAGGTGAGAACTTGAGAAACCATTAAAGAGATACAGGGAGCATCCCTAAGAATTACCAAGGATGCCGAATTGAAAATTATCAACACAATTTGGAAATCCCTTTACAAAATGAAATGGTTTCCCTTAGAGACCTACGGTATTGTCTTAGAACAAAGATTGAAGCACTTAATCTACGACAGGGGCAACCGTATGAATATTAGTTCCACAAATAATTAGATTCTATCCAAAGACCTTTCATAATGAATGCAATTATAGTATCAAATATCAATCTGCATCCGTGGTTCAGGCGTTCAGCATATCTCGGCAAGCTACAATGCGCTGGGTACAATAGTGTTCTGCGGCTTGCTGAACTGGCACTTCCTATCAGCCAATTACCCAATAAATAGCTGATATGGCCAACAAAAGGCCAATAATAGTGATATGAAAGTTTGTCACATCAGCATTCCTATAAAAAGCAACACAAACTAGTAGGCATGTGTAATGGGTGTTCTTAGTATCTGGACTATAACTATTACTTGAAACCAGAATACGTTTCCTTCCCAACAAAGCATGTAGCTTGACAATGACATACACTAAATGACATCCCTTGCAATCACTTTTAGACCAGATTCCAACATCCATCAAGAACTCTAAACTTGAGAACAGATGGAAACCATACATAAGAAAGAGTTGTCACTACTTCTATTAAGGCATCTCCACATTTAAGTAAACTGCCCGTCTGTTTCAAAAGAAAAACCAGAAAACGCACCTTAACGTAGACAAAATTCGCATTAACACACAATGCAAGGTTACTTGGAAGTGTCCACGGAGTTGTAGTCCATGCAACAAGGGATGCATTATGAGAATCACCCACAATGGGAAAAGTGACGAGAATCTCAGGATCAGGTACTTCCTGCATCACTTATGGTGTTAACATCACAAACAAAATAACCAAAGTAGAAGAAATGAACCAATAAAAATGTCTCTACTTCAAACCTTATAGTTTGCATTGGCCTCAAAGTTTGATAGAGGTGTCTTCAGACCAGTACTGTAAGGCATAACCTGCAGAAGACAGCACATAAAATTAAACCAAACGCTCACATATTTATGCCAAATTAGTACATACACACGTCACGTCCATATGATGAGAACCATACGCACGATGAACATGAAGGACTAGATTATGAACACAAAGATCAATACCAATGAACATGTACCAACAGAGATGTACATATGTTCATTTAGCTGGGTATCATGTACATGTGTTGATTCAGCTTCTTATCCATGTCATTTGACTTGTTATCAACGTACATGCACACATGTGTGCACTATCTAGGCGTTGCATATGTATATAAGAAACACATCACAAAAACAATGAAAACAAGTTAAAAAAAAAAAACAGAATAACAAACCTTAAAGCCACGATAAACAAGATCTTTCTGATGCAACTGAGAAAAAACCCACCAAATGGACTCCATAAAATTCAAATCCATAGTTTTATAACCATTCTGAAAATCAATCCATCTACCAGCTCTCCTAACAATCTGCTCCCATTCATTAACATATCTAGTAACAATTCCTCTACACTGTTCATTATATTTATCAATTCCCATTTGAAGAACATCAGACCTAGTCTTAATCCCTAACATGGAATCAATTTCATGTTCAACAGGAACTCCATGACAATCCCACCCAAAACGACGCGTTACATGATGACCCGTCATTGATTTATACCTAGTTACAATGTCTTTAATGGTGCCTGCTAAAAGATGACCGTAATGAGGGAGACCAGTTGCAAAAGGGGGGCCATCATAGAAGATGTATTCTGGGTTTTTTGAGGTTTTTTGTAATTGGGTTTCAAATGCTTTGATTTTGTCCCAGAATTCAAGGATTTTTTCTTCTTCTTTTGGAAATGAGAAGTCTTTTCCTTCGCATACGTCTTCCATGGTTATGCTTGAGGATGAAGATGAAAATGGAGGAGAGAGAATCTGGGTTTTTATTAGTGTGGAAGTTGGAAGACTGGGGTTTTGCCGGCGAAGTGAAGTAGCGTGAAAGAGAAAATTGGGAATCTAGTAGTACTAGTTCGAGCTTTTGTGGTCTTGCAGAGACTCTCAATGTGGGTCGGGTCAAGACTCGAGTCCAATGGGTTTGCTTGACACAACAAAGCTCTTAAAAGACTGAAAAGAAGACTAATAAATTCAAAGATGTTTAAAAGGAGGCTAATAAGTTCAATTGAGGATAGTTAGGATCAAAATTACTACATACACACGTCCGTAAGATGAGCATTATACAAACGATGAATATTAAGTAATATATTATGAATATAAAAACCAGGTCAACACCGATGAACATGTACTAATATAGATGTACATATGTGTTATTTGGCTTGTTTGTCATGTACATGTGTTTATTTGAGTTGTTATTCATGTATATTTGGCTTGTTAGTCATGTACATATACGCACCTCGCTCTACATACAAGCGTGTGCACCATCTAGGTGTTGTAATAAGGGTGACTCTAAATCTTCAATACATAACTACTACTAGAACATACTATATCTCTATTGTACATGACAAAGTGTGGGAGATACTAAAAAATTAAGGAGTAACTAACTACTATATTTAAATAAGAAGCAAAAGCTAAACTGTGTAGCAGTTTTTTGTTACAAATAACCAAAAGAAAAATTGAATACTGAATGGACTTTATTTTACATAATTTTTCTTACAAAATGTTACTAGATGCAATTATGAAAAATTAAGGAGATGAGACTCGATCTCAAGGTGATGCAAATACCATTGTCCACTAGTTATTATATGTTGCTCAAAAAGTGATACCACTAGACTCTAGAGTACCTCTTTTGCAAGATGTATTATTTGTTCAACAACAAAGTTATGTGCTGACAACCAAATACCTCATTATACATTATTTTTTGAGGTACATCGAATATCTCTTACAAACATATGAAGGGGGGGTTTAAAATTACACCATGCTTGTCCCGAAAGGGATGGGCTTCAGGCAGCTTAAATCAACCTGATGTCTAACCCGATGTGGCGGGTAGGTTTTGATGAATTTGGTTCGACCCGTACCCCCGACTGACTCGCAATTTGATCAACTATATACTTAACATAGAGTTGGGTGGTACTTTGGGAGGGTAAAACTTAGATGGTGTACACGCTAGTAAATGTAGCATTGTGCGAATATGTACATAGATAACAAACCAAATGTATATATAGAACAAGTCAAATGAACGCGTGTACATGGATAATAAGTCAAATGAACGCGTGTATATGGATAAATAAGCCAAATGAACATATGTACATCTCTGTTGGTACATGTTCATTTGTATTAGTCTTGTGTACATAATCTAGTGATTCACGTTTATGTTGTGTAACCAATATAAGTTTGGCCTAGTGGTAAGGAAATAATCTATCAACCTCAAAATTAGGGATTCAATCCCTATTATAGGGCACTTTGAGAGAGGATTTCCGCTTACCATCCTCCAATCTCAAAGTTTATGCCCACAAATGCAGGCCGGTTTAACATGTGAAAGACATCGATATGACAGAGCTCTTCATCTTACCACAGGATCCCTAGCTAGTAGGAATAAAAAATGTTCATCTTGTTTATGATCCTCTCCATACCCGCAAATAAGTACATGCACCCAAGTGCATGTAGAGCATGGTGCACATTTTTCTAAACTACATCGTTTTATCATTTTGAGAGTCTATAATTTTAAAAAATTGTTGTTATTTGCTTCCTTAAATTTTGCAGCTAAAGATTCCTTTTTCAAATTTAAATTTAAAAGGTAAATGTTCTTTTATCTTAAGTGTAGATGTTCATTTACTATATGTTCTTTTTATTATAACCTTTTCTTTTTTATAAGTGAAAGTATTGGGTCGGACCGTCTGACGTATTGTTTACTGTCAGACGGGCTGAGCCCAATACATCTTCTCTTTGCTTCACTTTTTAGGTCACATTCTCTCTCCTCTTTCTTCTTCTTCTCTGAATTTTCATATAATTCACTTTTTAGAAACTTCAAATAGTACTACTTACTTGGGTATTTTTTATTTTTTCGATCTAGGTATTTTAAAATTTATATAAACATGGATAATTTTACGACGGCGGCAGCAAAGACGGTGGATGGGATGGTGGAGCAAATAATGCATATGCATAAAGCTTTACCAGCTCGTCCAGACATTGAAGAAGTTGAAGCAGCAAAAACTTTGATACAAAACATAGAAAGAGAAAATCAGTTAAAATTGGAAGCCATTTCATGAAATTCATAATGAAGATAAGACTTGGAAGATTTTCATGAAATTCTTAAGTTCTTTCATAAATCCTATTTTTCATGAAATTCTTAATCTCAGTCTCCATCTTTATTGATCTAACAAAGAAGAAAAAAATCAGCTAAGAGGAATGAAGAAGAAGGAGAAAGTGAGAGAAAGCAGAGGTTAGTGTTTTGTTTTTCAGTTGGACTTTGTTTTGTTTCAGTTGGACTTTGTTTTCTTTCAGTTGGACTTTGTTTTCTTTCAGTTGGACTTTGTGTTTCTTTCAGTTGGACTTTGTTTTGTTTCAGTTGGACTTTGTTTTTTTTTCAGTTGGACTACCTGAAAAAAAATGAAGACTACCTGAAAAAGAATGAAGACTACCTGAAGAAAAATGAAGACTACCTGAAAAAGAATAAAAACCAACTGAAACCCAAAGTAAGTCTAACTGAAGTACAAAAACCAACTGAAAAAAAAAGAAGACTAACTGAAAACAAAATGAAGACTACCTGAAAAAAAATGAAGACTACCTGAAAAAAAATAAAGACCAACTGAAAAAAATTGGAACCACCTGAAAGTCGTCCGACCAAAGATTATGGTCGGACGAGTCCGACACAATACGTTCTCTTTTTATAAATATAAATTTACACGTTCTTTATTTTAAGTCGTGTGTTCTTTTTTAAAGTAGAAAAACTAGTTATTAAGCCCGGGCTATACCCCGAATAAGGAAAATTTTCATTTATTAATATTATACTTTAAGATAGTAATACTAAATATCACTTGGTCTTGAGGTCATGGGATCAAACCTTGTGCTATGCAATTTCTAGTTTTTTGTATGTTCTTTTCGGGTGCACAATAAGCATTGTGCACCCTAGTGCATAATCCACGCTTTGACATACCGACTGTGTGTACGTATGAAATATTAATTTGGGGTGGGAGGGAGGACTTCAATGTGCCGCAGACGTGCACAACTTCCCTCCAATGTCTGACCATCTCCAAAGATTAAAACTTGGCTTCATGGCATTTTCCAGCACGCTATTCTGCTGTTTCCATTTGAGGAGAGAGAAAGAAGACACTTTTCAGGCGCAACAGTGATGACTATGAGTTTAAGGAAATTAACATATTGTGTCTCTATTCTCTTTGTGGGTTTATCTGTTTTCTTATTTTACATCTACCCATCTCCATCTTTTCAACAAACATCTCAAGAATTACCCAAATCCATATACGATTTCACTGTTAAGGTAATCAGTCACTTAAATACTTAGCTTTTTTTGCTGAATTCAGTTCAGTTTTTGCTCATTATTTGCATTAAGAGTTTGTCTGATTCAATACTTTTTTTGGTTTCTGAAATTTTTGCCTGTTTTATTTAGCATTTGCTAAGCTTGACTTGGTTCAAATTTCTGCATTTGAAATTATTTATTAGGTTTAATTCCACATTCCACAATGGTGGTTGTGCTAATAAGCAAATAAGCAATGATTGTTTGAGTATAGTAGTTTGTAATATCGAAGTTGAATTTTTTGCCACTTCTAAATTTCATGTTGCATCATGTGAGATGCTAAATCTAACACTTGATATTGATATTGACTTTTGGGATGATCCTTCTGATATGATACTTGTATGAAAGATGAACCCTTGAAATGGTTGTTGATTTTGGGGATGATCCTTCTTGTATACTATGAAGAACCCAAAATAACTATGTTTGTTTAAGCAAATTCACTACTTTCTTTTCCCTTTTGACGCCCAATTTGTTGTTTTACTTTTTTTGTGAATAAACAGGATATCAATGGTAAAGATGTGAGTTTTAGAAATTTCAAGGGGAAGGTACTTTTGATTGTCAATGTCGCTTCTCAATGGTAAAGGAGACATTTCTTAATTGTATTTATTTGTGATCTCTACTAGTGTGCTGTTCAAATTGTGTTTTTATGAATTCTTATATGCATCAATCTTTCATATTTTTTCATAAAAAATATCTTTGATGAATTTGTATGTGAAGTGTTGCATAGAAAAGCAGAAGAATGTTAACACTTCACAAGGACAACCCACTAGAGATTGTATGGAAGGATCTGAATGAATTTGTTGCCTCACTCAACCATTGTTTTGGGTCTTGAACATGAATCATAAAGTGCTGTAATTTCCTATCAAGAGTAATGTCGTTTTCTTTTTTCGGTTTAAAGGAACATTTATAAAGCATTATAGTTAAGAGTTTACAGAACCTAAGTTAGATTTATCTACACCAGAGTAATGTCGTTGGTGAGGCCTAGATGTGCCTAGTCTTGCCTCATCAATTCCCCCTCTCCTTATGGAATTATTCAGAATGATAATTTTAGACCTCTTTGCCCAGACATCTCTAGATACCACATTTTGCCATTTCCTAATGAGTGTATGTATACTTTATTCGATATGTTAGGAAGAGGGGACTTGAAATTTAGTTTGACTGTTGTTAGAGCTAGTTGTTGTCTTGTAACATTATCCCCTCTGGAAACAGTTATTGAACATAATTAGAGTAGCTCCATGATGATGGATGGTAATTGGTGCATGTTCTAGGTTGTAATTTTTGTCATATTTCAGTCTTCCAGCCGTGCCTTTTCAGAATAGTTCATATATCTATAAGTTGAGGGTTAATTTGTTCAGACTTAAGATAAGTTAATTTTAGGGCCAATAAGTTAAGTTTAGGGCCAAAACTTTGTGATTAGTTGAGTTAAGGGCCAATGGGGGCAACCCAAGTTCAATCCATAACTAGATAAGTTATAATAAGTTCAGATTAGTTAAGTTCAAGGTCAATGACTTCCTATTTGACATTAGCTAAGTTTGTCGCTAAGAAGTTCGAATTTCCTCAAAGAAGGTGGACACATCCTTAGCGAGGTGCACCTACACTCTAGGTATCTGATGGTTTGGAATTCAGCTCTTTCACAAAGGCTTCTCATTAATGAGGACTCTGATATTAATACATATACACAACTCAAGCAAAAAAAAAAAGAAGAGTAATAGCCAATATGAAATCCTAAGGGTGCAAATGTTTGCTGTACAAGTACTACTGGTTATGATACTATGGTTGGCATCTTCGGGATAGAGAAGGAAAATTGCAGTTCTATTCTTTGTATCTTCTGCCTTGATCAATTAGATGTTGTCATCATTAGCTAATGCAAGATTTAATCTTGCAAACAGGTCATCTGATTTTAAAGAAACACAATTGGAGATAAATTGCATCTCAGGAACTGCCTGAAACAACTAACAATATGTTTCTCTGCTTCCATTATTGGGACTATTCCAAAGCTGGAAAAGTGTGCTTGAAAAAACTAAACCTGATACCTATTCCCCTTGATCTTCGTGGGATATGCTAACATGACAAAAGTCTGTCAGTTAATTAAATTGCTACCTCTGATGTGTGTGGTAGCTCTGATGTGGGAATATCAACCTTTTTGGATTTCACTCATGCTCTTTTTGTTGATTGGGAGTTTCCTTTTCTGTACATGTGCAGTGGTCTAACAAAGTCAAACTATCAGGAATTGAACATTTTGTACGAGAAGTATAAGCCCCAAGGTTTGTCGTTTCCTAAACTGATTTTGTAAGATTTGCTTAATGTTTGTTATGGTTTAAAATTGTGTGTTGATGTGTCCGTCTTATGTATGCAGGTTTTGAAGTTTTAGCCTTCCCATGTAACCAATTTGGATGGCAAGAACCAGGAAGTAATGAAGAAATCAATGAAGTTGTCTGCTCTACATTTAAAGCTGAATTCCCTTTATTTCAGAAGGTAATAGTCTATAGATCTGAGATCATCTCAAGAAGCATGAAATTAGAACCTACTAGTTAATGGAAAGAACAAAAACAACTTAATGATCTTTAACCATATGATTTATGCTTTAGTTATAGAATTGTCTCTCTCCTTTTTCTTCATCCAATGGTGCATTGGCTTAGCTAACTGGAATTTGCTTAGTTCCATTTTTCCTTCCACCGCTCACTGTCGATATGGTATGTCAGGAGGGACATTTTTTGCTGATTTCTACCCTCTTCTGACAGGAATATTGGAAGATAATAGGTTCAATATATATTTTGTTGTACATGATATTTTCAGATTCAATGATGCTACATTGTTACCACACGCACAAACAACTATCCCTTCTTATCTTTGTTCTCTGCTGTTGTATTTCCCTCTCTATGATGGTCTTTCCCCTTCTTATCATCACCTGTCTTTCAGTCTGATGATGGGTCTCAACTCAAAGAGTACTGGAGCAAAGACATTGCTGTCAACTGATAACAACGTTTGCTCATGCTGTTACCTACATAAAATAAATGCCGATTTAAAACCATCCGTTGGTGTAGACTCTAAAGACAGATCAAATGGTCTCACCGTCACTGAACGCAAGCTTGTATTGCTAAGAAAAGAATGCACCTTTCTTGGAAAGTTCTTGCCACTGAATGCCAGCCTTCTAATGCCACTGTAACTTGATTAATACACTCTTTGTTGACTGGAAGATACAACCATTGAAGTATATATAAAAAGAATCTCCAAGCTAGAAACGAGCACTTTATGCTGATTTCTGTCCCTTGTATATCTCTTTTGTTCTCTTAGAGTAAAAATTTGTCATTGTTTAGCTTCTCGTCCTCCCCTGTCCCTGAAGTTACTTGCTATTTAGGAATCTTGTGAATCTTTTGAACTCCCATGGAGTATATGCAACTTAATACTCGGTTATGTATGATACTGCAGATCGAAGTCAATGGTAAGAATGCAGCACCACTATACAAGTTTCTGAAAGCAAAGAAGTCCGGAGTACTAGTAGATGAGATCAAATGGAACTTTGCAAAGTTTTTGGTGGACAGACAAGGAATTGTTGTTGAGCGATATGCTCCTGTGACCTCCCCCTTACAAATCGAGGTTCGTTTTCATACTTTCTTCAAGTACTTTAATGGTAGAATACTTGTAAAAAGTTCCATGTTTTTGTGTTTTGAGTCTCATCAGTCAATTGTTTTTCCCCTCCGATTGAATTTGTTGCAGCGTGATATTCAAAACCTCTTGGGATCATCTTAGTTTCTGACTTCTGATCCTCTGGCGTGCATCATCCGAGACTTGCTTAATATTCAGGTTATTACAAATGTAGAACTTCAATTTGGTCATTGTAGAAAGCTTGTTTTGTTTCCTAATTCTGTAATGGTTTACGATTTAATTTTTCAAGATACTCCTTGTCAAATTCACCAAATGCAGATAACTAAGGAATGGCTCTAACCCTACAAATGGTCTTTTAGTAGGTAGCGCATTTCTACAAGTCTTCAATCCAATCATCATCCTTCTCGGTTCCTCTTGACTCATAAGCATTAAACTTAGAGGTGATCACGGGTCGGGCTAGGTCAGGCCAAAATTTTGTACCCAAAACCTGCAAAATTGGGTTTGGCCAAAAATTAGGCTGGAAAGTCATTTTTGGCTTACCCAAGCCCGACCCAAAGAAAAAATCGGGTTGGGCCCAACCGTGGGCCAAAAAATTTTCCCCGAAATTTGAGACGGATTGACTTGATCAGCTCTAATTGAACGGAAGTGGAAATAATTGAACATTCTTACCAGTATAGCCTTTTAATCATGAACAATTATTATACAATTACTAAGAGGCACTGTTATCAACCTCATATAACATATTGTTACTTGTGAACATTTGTTTACCATATTTTCCTACGAACATTAATGTTCCAAATTATATAAAATAAATCCAGTATTGTTTATTACTCCCTCTGTCTTTTTTTACTTGCTGCATTATAGGTGTGTGGTTTTCAAGACATTATTTAATCCTTAATATCTCTTATTTCGTTTAGGAAAATTTTAAATAGTACCATTCAAGTATTGACTTTTGCCAATGATACACGATTTTTAATAGGATTCCTAATGATACCATTATAATATTGACTTGTTAAGTGTTGTGATCAAACCATAAACAGATGTTAGATTATCAACCCCCTTGGCCCTTCTCATGCTTCTCTTTCATTTTGCAATTTTGAGCTTCACTCCGCTACTTGATTCCATTACCCATCTATACTAATATATTAAAAGGCGTGCGCAAACAAAAAATGGTGCCATGTGGCACTCTCCCTAAGGGAGTTTTACTCCATGTAATCTACAACAATTTTAAAAAATAGAAATTGCGTAGTATAGGTTTTTGATCCCGAGACCTCAAGAACATATACTAAACTCTTAACCACTAGACCAAATAACATTTAGTGTTATCATCTTAATTTATAGTATTAATAAATGAAAATTTTTCTTACTCGGGGCGTAGCTCGGGCATAATAACTAGTTATTTATCTAAAAGAATAGAAGCAGCACAACAACAAGCAGTAGATACCACGACAGACCGTGGACTTTATCAGCAAGCCATGCCTAGACCGTGGTCTTCCAAAGGATCACACCAGCGCCAACCTCAAATTAAATACCACACTGGCCACCTGCTCCCCGCACCAGCCCATCTACTTTCTTATGCAAAATCTAACAGCAAGAACCACCTCTTCTTCTTTTTGAACATTATTTTAATTTGTTGGGCAAATTGAAATAATGTTGAAATTCAGCCAAAAGTTATTTTTTTTCCTTCTACAAACCTGATCTAATTTCAGATTGCTCCTCCTTCACTTAGCGGTTATGGTTGTGGACGTGTGGGTTTCATGACGACAAGTTGAGCATTGAGCTGCAAACCTGTGGGAAAGGAGAAGAATTCAAGGATTTTGGATAGTACTTTGACAGTTTTTATTTGACTGCAATTAAATCAACCATACTTATGGAACCTTTGTTTAACGATTTGATCACAACTGTCAACAAGTCAATATTTTAATGGTACCATTCGAAAGCCAATAAAAAATTGTGTATCGTTAGCAAAAGTCAATATTTGAAAGGTACCATTGAAATTTCCCTTTCGTTCAAGTAAAAATTTGATATTGTGAATCTACACATCGAGACGAATCTAACAAGATCACACATGACTATATTTTTACTTGTAAAAAAATCAAAATAATCGATTAAAGTTAGTGGTTCAATTTCCAAGACAACAATATAGCAACTAAATAAAAGCAGAGGGAGTATCTATGGAACAACCATTAACCTCATTACCGTCATGTCCGTCAATGAACAACCATTAAACCTTATTCCGAGATAATCCATTGCATAGTCATGGTAACATCCAATGAACAAAGATATAATTTTTCTTTGATGTAAGGGTAATTCCATGAACCAGTTGATCTCTCTATCCATATCATGCATTGGTAATTGCGGGATCTATCATCCATATCATGCATACAATAACTCTAGTAGTTGCGGAATCTACTATCTCCTAGATCACAAGTCATTTCTGCTTGTTTTGCCAATTACCATGGCTTGTGACCAAAGCCCTCAGCCCCTCACCAATCAGTTCATCCCAAAAGATCAAGGTTATTATTAACCTTCTTGGCCAAAAACCAGTAAAGGAAAATCTCAATATGTGAAGTTTTGTGGTTAAAGATCAATCACAATCTTATTTAACTTTTGAATTAAACTTGTGCTCAATTGGACAATATAGTGTTGTATATACTACAACCGTGAAATGAAGCTTACAGCCACTTATATCTACTTTTACATTCACCCCAGTAATTGACTATGTCGCAAAAAAAAACTTAACTTATTATGTGACGACCATAATTCATTCTTTATTTAATATGGGAGTGTTTGACAATAAAGGTGGGCATGGGCCAAGCCGGGCCTGTTCACGGGCTTGAGTAAATGGCGGGCCGAGCCGGACCCAGGCCCATGAGTGGTGGGCCAGGCTTGAAATTTTAAAAATTTGTCCACGGGCCCGTGCGCCGGACCATGATTTATGTTGTATTTTTGTATTTTTGACAGTTTTAGGGTAAAAAACAAAGAAAAGAAGCGTTCGGCCCGCGGATTCGTGCCGGTGCGGGCCGGAAATAAAATTTCATGACCATGACAAGCCCGCGGCCCACATAGCGGACAACGGGCCGGGCCGGGCCCAAATCTTGTCGGGCCGACCCATGCCCACCTCTATTTGACAATTAGAATTTTGGACCACTTTTAGAGTTTTGACTAGTCAAAAACTCTAAAAGGAGTGTTTGGTAAAATAGAATTTAGAGAGAGTTAGAATAAAAACTCTCAAAATGAAAAAGCTCCTAATAGGAGTTTCTTCTTTAGAGAATTATGTTCAAATATATTCAATGATTTTTTTTACCTCTAATACTACTACTACAAATGTTATTCTACTCAAACAAATGACAATAAGCTTTTAGCAATTAGTTAATTGTTACCAAACACATTTATAAAAAAAAGTTATCAAATCAAGTCAAATCTACTAAACAAAAAGTTAAAACTCTAACGACTAAACTCTATTTGCCAAACACAGCCCATATCACGAGTACATTTTAAAAGAATGATTGTTAATCTAAGTATGGAGAACACTTTTTTTTTTGAGTGGTCTTATAGGATAACAATTTGTTGTATACTTCAACTATTAAAGACGTTTCCAACTTTATAATAGAGACAATCAGACAAGTCTCTAAATTGCTGCACTAACAAAAGAAACAATAAGAGATTCTTCAGCAGAAACCTTGATGATATTTGTTAGGTTAAGTTGCCAAAGCAAGCAAAGATTATTCAAGAATAGAATGAGTTGGGTGATATACCAAAGAATATGCCAACTATTAATCAACATTTTAACACCAATAGTGCCAAATTAATATGGCATACCATGTGGCCAACTAGGCATCAAATGATTAGCTCTTACACTAAGATCCAGATGCGTCAATCAGACTGTATATTCCATATATGCAAGTGGATATCAAGTCAGTAGACAGGCTTCATAAGCTTACGAGAGTCAATAGGCTAAGATCTAAGTTTATTACTCTTTTCAGTAAGAAATCTGTATCCTACAGCCTGGAGGCGTATCTCTGAAACTCAGTTGGCACCAGTTAATCCAGCTTCAAGATCCATGGATGAACCGACTTCGATTGCTTTTCTCACTGTGTCTCATCTTATGTTAAATCTCTTCTGATTTTGCCGCGTCATAGCTAAAAATTGACACTTTCACCGTCTCGATGATAGGAGAGGCCGAAAAATCTCGGATTAGATCTCCTCTAGAGGTAGAGGCTGCTAAATTAGCTCAAATGAGTACCGTTAGATCACTTTGGGTTAGTGATGTGGCAACTAAAGAGAGCTACAATACAAAATTAGACTAGGACTAAGAGTGAGGCAACCATCTATCTGCAAACAATTTCAGAGCTAATCATATTACGTTGATATGAATAGAACAAGTTAGTTTACCAGAGAATGTTCCTTCGGACAACCATGAGCACAGCAATGCCAAAAATTCTAGCTGCATCCTAGCATTGCTGATCTGTTTGCAACCACTAATTAATTTGATTGAAGTCCCTATAGTCAAGTTATTAGCATAAGATACAACCAAAAACGAGTCATATCAGGTCCCAATCACCCGATTAAAACATCCACTTCTTACTCACGTAGCAAACGTCTGCAAGAGCACAAATTCATGGAGCAACTTGGTAAAATATCTGCGATCCACCAACCATGTTATGTGGCCAGGAATAGTTGATTGGAACAAGACAGCGAAAAACCACACAATAGATATATATGGGTTTATGAGATAGACAAAGACACCTTTGTTAGAATGCCAAACTTCGAAGCAAGTTGGAAGTACACCAATAGAGAAT
The DNA here is from genome assembly GCF_026745355.1 of Beta vulgaris subsp. vulgaris. Classification (NCBI taxonomy): domain Eukaryota; kingdom Viridiplantae; phylum Streptophyta; class Magnoliopsida; order Caryophyllales; family Amaranthaceae; genus Beta; species Beta vulgaris. Next base: position 7,849,824 of record NC_079204.1, read on the forward strand.
AGAGGAGTCATATGCGCATCTTCAAGGCAATAGCAAGTTAGTAGTAAATCAGGCAAACAATGTACTCTCATCGTTTAACATCATCGACGAATGCCTTGCAAATGAGAAACATTGATCAATTCACATGTTAGATTAGCTAGATATTGGCATTCATCATACCGAAAGATCACAGATTAGCTAGATATTGGCATTCATCATACCGAAAGATCACAGATTAGCTAGATATTGGCACTCATCAGACCGAAAGATCACAAGATAGTTCCCAAGTTAGAGGTTAAAGAAGAAGCATGTTCCAATAGGCAGAGATAATCAAAAGGATTCGCAGTAATCCAAGACTGATTATCCAATGAGAGGAGTTACCTCAGCAATGCAGAGGTCTCCATGAAGCTGACTTAGCTGCAATTGCGATTACACTGCATAAGAATCACAGCAGAATAAGCAAATAAAAGAAACATACAGTATGCAATATAACAGCAGATAACACAGTTGCATTGAACAAGATAATGAAGCAAGTTTTATTCCATGAAATTTATTTCATCTCTTTATTTCATCTATGATTACAAATAATCACATGCTAATCTAAGCCTGAGGACTAAATGTCAGACCGTCATTGGTAGTTGATTAATCTCAGACCTGACAAGGTCCTCTTCTCTACGGTTTTGATCCATCTTGTCCAAGAATAGGTCGCAAAGTTATACACTCTGACGGTCCTGGCATGTTCATCTTCCCTTTAAACGAGTCACTAGCGCTCTTAATGTCACCGGCATGGTACCAAAACAGACCTAATTATCCATTTCGATCAGGAAAGTTGAGACTATTCATCTTAAGGGAAAATTACACATCCTTTTTTCTTGACTGATCAAATCAGTCGGAGGCTCGAAGCCCTGCATCTTAGCTGCATAGTTTAACAGTGCACGCCACAGCCTGAGCCCAAAATTTTAGCCTTGCTTTCACATCTTCGGGATGGTCACCTGAACAAATGTAACAAGCAACAAGATTAGTTAACTTGAAGCACAGCAAAATAGGAGAAAGGAACAAATGTGAAACAAATTGGAACATGTTGTGAACATAAACAAAGCTAATAATTAGGTCGGGTTAAAATTGTGATATTAACTTTGCCAACTCATGCCTAAAAGATGCCAACTATGTACAACTAATTAAAGCACAAAATCCAATATACAGCAATGACAATATGAATTGGTTGATTTACAGATAACATGTGCACAATCAAGTCTTTAACACAGATCATGTAACATCTGGAATTCTTAAAAGTTTGAGCGCAGAATAAATAATGCAAAATTCCTCTTGGAAGCATCAAATAATTTATAGAAAAGATACTTTTTCAATTATAAAAATGTAGCACAACAGAACCAGATCTCTTCATATCATCTAACCACAATTACCCAGATGAACGCATTCAACCATTAATAGCTCTCATTTAGTAAGATGTGCAGTAATTTACACATTCCTATGCAGGTAATCTAAATAACAAAACAACATATCATTATTCTTAAAAATTCATTCTTTTGGACGGAGAGAAACTAAACTGAACTTTTGAAAATAAAACACAAAAAAAATTACCAGAAAAATCACTAAAAAAACACAAAGATCATAACTTTAAACTACATCAGAATCTGAAATCATATAAAAATTCAAAACCCAGAAAAATTCTGAAATTCCCAAGAAAAATGAAAAGAAACCCAGATGATGAAAGAGTGAAAGAAGAGAAACCCAGATGAAAAAACTTACCAGGACTAGAGATCTTCCAAGTGGGCATAGGACTAGAAGTTTCGGAGCCAGAAGAAGACGACGCCGTATCAGAAGCAACAGAGAGAGATTTGGGATTAAGTTGATTAGGATGATCATCTAGAAACTTCTGAGACATGGAATAACAAAGTTCTAAAGCAGGCAAAGTGTTGCAAAGTTCAGGGATTTCATCATAACTAAAACCAAACCCTAAATCAACACACCCCTTTAATTCATCAAGATCATCATCAGTTAAACTCTTTGTTCTTGGCAAATCATCGTCCTCCACGTACCCTTCTAAACATACTTGTGGGACCCTCTTTTTTGGTTTCCTGTTTCTGGGTTTTGGTTGCCATACAATCACTTCTTCTTCCTCTTCTTCTTGCTGTTTTTCAATTTTTTGTTGTTGGTGTTGTTGTTGTTCAAGTTGTTGTTGTTCAATGAGAATTTCTCGGGAATCCTGGGAATCGGATTGTAGATTGTAAGCCGCCATGTTTATGTGTTGCTGGGTTTTTTTTGTGTTTTCTCTCTCTTGTTTTTTTTTGGTGTTTGTGTTTGTGATTTGAGAGAGATGTGAATGAGAAAATTGGGGTTTGAGAGATGCTTTTAAAGGTGGGGATTTTGCGGTTTAGTCCCTGTTTCTTAACTTGTCTTTGTAAATTGGTCATTGGACGGCTGTTTTTCTATTTTGCAATTATGCCCTTAAATCTGAACAAGGATGTGCCGGCGAAACTATGGCCCCGTTCTTTTGGACTTATTTTCAGTTCATTTTCGTTCACTTAATTCAGTTTAATTTAGTTAATTTCAATTTAGTGTTGTTTAATTTAGTTAATTTCAGTATAGTTCAGTTAATTTTAGTTCAGTTTCGCTTAATTTTTGTCTACAATTCAGTTCAACTTCTCTCATTCCAAAAGAACGGAGCATATATTGCACATATTATCCGTTTCTAAATACACACAACATTCGTATAGAAGTATTTATCTATTAATGGTATCCCATACTATCTTACGAATGTAGGAATTGGAGTGGGCACAAGTAGTGAGGTTTCCCATCTTTCCTAGAGAAGTCTACGGTTCAATTAGGAAAGGCAGTATAATGGATTTCTTCTATATATTAAAAAATATTATCTTACAAACGTGGAAGAGAAAATATAGTCAAGTATGGTCTTATTTGATTCGTCTTATTGCATACTTTTATAATATCAACCTCTTTATAATTTTTACTTATACATAAATTAAAGATAATGAAAAATAGAAATAGCGTGTAGGTTAGAGTTTTTTTGAGGTAAGGAGAAGGCGCCTTAATCGTACCGGAATCTCGCTTAGGTCAACGCGGCCCGGGTTTGCAGGCAAGGCCCCTTGAAAGTAGGGGGAATGGTAAAGGAAAATCCCCATCCCCAAAGTACGTCTCGTGGGGTTTGATCCTACAACCTCAAGGTTGTGAGATACAAATCAACTCACTAGACCAAGTACTACTTGGTGTGTAGGTTGGAAATGTTGCATGTATTTAGAGACGGGGGAGGAATGATTTTATACTTTATCTGTTTCTACAGTTGCATCATTTGCTTTTTGAAGTTCCAACCCGTTTCTTTGATAAAATATTTTTGATTACGTATAAGTAAAAATTATAGAAAATTAATATTTGAAAATCTCACATTAAGATGAATTTAACAAAGATATACTTAGTTATATTTTTGTTACTTTTATGTCATAGCGAGAGAAAGCTTGTCAAGATTGGTTAACGAGGAGTGCAACGAAAAAAGAAAAATTACGAATGTAGCATAGAGTTTTTTGTGGGGATATACCAGGGTAATAGGACATTTTGTGGGGATATACCACACTAAATTTTTTGTGTGGAGATATACCACCCTAATTAAATTCAAGTTTTGTTAAAAAGGTACCAAAAACAATATTTCCAACGAAAAAGTCAAATTTTCAGCCTTTGACTTGGTAGAAACTCACAAGTGAGCCACAAATTGACAGTGAGGAAGTTGAAGGAAAATGAATGTAATAGAAACAATTGAATATCACGCACTATACAAAGAGTAATTAAGCAAGTCAAAGGCCGGAAATTTCACTTTTGCAAAAAATAGTATTTTCGATACTCTTTAACAAAAGTTAAATTTAGGTTGGTATATTCCAAAAAAAAATAGTGAGATATATTATCACAAATGATCTAATATCCTGGTATATTCTCGAAAAAAAACACAATAATATATGATGATGATGGTTGCATCGCATGGATGACCAATGAGCATGTACATATTGTATAAAGTCACATTTTTTGAATATGGACATGTCACATACACATAGTCACATGTGATATCAAATAGAAGTACGTGAAAAGGTTTGTTGTTCACATATAAAATGACAACTGTACAATTTAGGAAAAAGGGAATTACATTTTTAAATAAACATAAATACACGTGGAAGAAGCTATATGGGACACCCCACCTGCCTTGGTGAAAAGGGCAAAGACAAATTTTTTGTGGCCCAATATCAGGGAAGATGGGGTCCATTTAAAAGGCCCCACTAACCAAGATCCATGTTCATCTTATATGAGTAGTTGAAAATTTTTGTTCTCTTTCTATGGTTTTCCATTGTTTCTACTTTATAGCGTGTCTCGATCAAATTCTATTGCCATTGCTAATGACCAAGTAAATTACGTGTTTAGGAGGAATATAATTCTAGAGAACATTTACTATTCCAAAATAATGGTTTTTCTATGTCCACTTATTTCCAAAACTAAACAAAGGTATTTGCCAAGGAATACAAGATTCTTCCTTAGTTGCATGAATTATGTCCAAGTTTAGGAAAAGTTCTAGATTCGAAAGTAATTGTTTCTTTGTGGAATAGATAGCTCTCGACTTGCAAGGAAACACTAGTGTTTTGACCTGGCTGATTTTCCGGGTCAGTTTTAATTATTAAATATATTATTATTTGTAAATTTCATATTGGTTTTTATATTTTCGTAATATTTTGTATAGTGCGAAATTGGAAAATGTATGTATATTATGACATGAGAAGTTGTTTAAAATTTTTTATATGGAACTGGGGATAACAATAATAATTTCAATGAAATTTGGATAAGACAATGTTATTATTACATACTCCCTCCGTCTCAAAATATAGTTCCCATTTCTATTTTGGGTGTCCCAAAATATAGTTCTCATTTCCATATTTAGTTTCATATTTTTCCGTAATTTGTTTAGAAAAACTGTGTTCCATCATTTATTTACTTTTTGAATTTTGTTTTTTGCTTTGTTTATTCAACCAAAATGTTACAATTAATACTCGTTCATCAATTATTCTCCATTCTCTCTCTTAAAATCATCTTTTTTCATAAAATATTTATTTAAATAAACAAAAAATATTTAGTATCTCTCTTAGATTCTACTTGCATAAATTACCGTGAAAAAAGGAAAATGAGAGTTATATTTTGGGACGGAGGGAATAATAAAATAAAAAGGTTAAATTTTACGAAGTTTGTCGACATGTTTTTATAATTACATATAATTATAAGCCTTTATTATGTTTTACTTTGAAACATTAAACATTGTACGTGTAATGGATTAGTGGTTAAATTCTCACATTTCACTAAAGGTCATATGTTCGAGTCCCAATAAGTACACATTATTAATATTTTTAATTGAGATTATAAACATGTGTATTAGAAGTTTCAAAAGAGTGTCACGCGACACCGTTCCTTTGATAGATACACTTTTTAATATATTTGCATAGATAGATAGATTTGTACAACCTAGATATTCGAATTATAACAGCTAACTTATACTTTTGTCATTCTTTTTCTAGTCTTCACTCTTTTCAAACCACAATTTTGATTATTAATATCTTAAATTACTTTTCGTAAAAATTATAAAAATTTGATATTTTGAAATTGTTAAAGTATTGGGTCAGACCGTCTGACCAAATACTTACTGTCAGACGGGCTGACCCAGTGACCTCAAAACACCCTCTCCTTTCGCCCTTCACAAAGCTCAATCATCACCATTTTCCCAACACTTTTCACCTCCCCAAACCCCCTAACTTTCCCACATTCTCTCTCCTCCATAACAACCCAAAAAAATGGGACTCAAAAAACGCAGCAAAAAATCCACCCTCACCGACGCCGGAGACTCGTCGCCGGTGGGCCCACCTCTTTATTTATCTTTGTCACACTTTCGTCATGTCTATCTTCTTTCTATTTTTTCTCTTTTAGAATTCTGTAACGCTTTTCCCGTTCAAAGAAAATAAGAAATGGATCGTGATTTCTATCTCATGGAGCATGATCAATGTAGAGCAAAATTAATACTATAATTAATCGTGGATGATCATGCTCCAAAGTAATACGAAATGTCTGAGATCACCTGGGAGATCCAAAATGGTCATTGTTCGTAGTTTATCCCTGAGCAAGAACGCTATGTGCGTTGTGATTAATAGTAAGGATGAAGAAGGTTGGGTCCCACTTCATTCTGCTTCCAGCATTGGCCATCTCGATACTGTCTCTGTGTCTCAACTCTCCTCAATAAAGGTTTTTTATTTTTACCTTTTTTTTATTATATTCTTTTCCTATTTTCCATTTTCAGTTGGACTTTGTTTTGTTTCAGTTGGACTTTGTTTTGTTTCAGTTGGACTTTGTTTCGTAATATGTATACCAACTGAAACAAATAATGGACCAACTGAAACAAAAAATGGACCAACTGAAAGAAATAATGGGCCAACTGAAAGAAAAAATGAAGACTACCTGAAACTCAAGTGAAGTGGTCTGACTCGTCCGACTCGTCCGACACAATACGAACTCTTTGAAATTATATATCGAGGCGAATCTAACAAGGCTCCACATGAATAAAATTTTTCTTACGTAAAAATTACAATAGATAGTGAAAGAGTAATAGGTATATAGTATAAAAATCAATTGTTATAATAGAAAACAAGCTGAAAATGTAATAGTTTTTGTGAGTTGTAGTTTTTATTACTTGTACAATTTATCTACGGCATTGTAACTTTCTTATATTAAATATTGCAACCTAAACTTTAAAATAAAATAAAATAATGCAACCTAAACTTAAAAGCAAGAGCAATTATCTTCAGAAGAGATTGGCAAGGAGCGATTCTCATATTGTTTAGATGCTTTGCTCATCTACCCTATTATCATATTATCGCCATAATGAATAGTGTAGCTCGTAAAAAGAATGAACTAGTATTTGAGTCCGGGCGTTGTTCCGGATTGGTACAGTTTTCCGAACTTAATATGTATTTTTTTTCCATTCCCATTAAAATATATTAAGGAAAACTCAACATTTAAAAGGTACAAATATAATAATGTGGACATTTAAAACATGATTAAAAGTTGATTGAGATGGTAATTGTGTCATGTGTAATATCAAAATGTCATGGGTTAAAATCTTGTTGCAAGTTAATTTTACTTTTGTTAATTGACATGATCACATGACTAATGTACACATCGGACGATTCTAAGTGGAGTAACAGAGTTGCCACGTGGCGTGTAAACATTGTCACACACGCCTTTTAATATATTTATTATATAGATATGAATTAATGAACCAAATAAGCTAGAAGTTAAAAATATTTGGCACTTTTTTTTTACATTGCAAAAATTTGCATTAATTAAAAAACAAAATTACAACCTAATACTATTACAATCAAACATGAAACATAAATCAAAAAGACATTATGGTGAGCAACACTTGCTCTTACACTCCCTATTAAGAAAAAAAAAAGTATTGTTAATCCACTCCAAATGAACCTTATCTTAGGCGATTTTTGGTGGGTGTGGGTGATACGTCTTGTCATAAAAGACCTAATAGAATGAGAGAGAATCTATTGAGACGGTGTACCTTGACGATCTTCGAAGGTAACTTGCTGCCTTTCATATTGTTGAAACTTTTCTTCACAAGATGATAAATCCAAGGTCCTTCTACAGAAATTTCTTCCTGGGATTCTACTGATTGAACTTTCAAAGAAGCCACATCCTTCATTGCCTTCTAACCCTACTTCAAGGCTACACAGAGTTTTCCCCTATAAGGCGAAAACTCAAAATGCGTGGAGGTTGAATTTTTCCCAAATTAATTTGGAGGGCCTCCCACAAAATGCGTTTTTTATGTGTGATGATTTTGGAAATCATCGCATGAACTAGGCCGAATTATCTTGATTAAATTCGTCCATTAGTTGGATATGGAAATCTAACTCCGGAACCCCAAAACCTGAAGATCGAGCCACAACAAGTATAAATCATATCCTAGATAGAAAATTACTTATCATCTCACCAACTTTCAGGCTCCTAATAAAGTTGTTTAAACCAACACCATGCCAAACTCTAGAAGCATCTTCCTCATAGATCGAATTTCCTAGATCATCCCTCGTCATAGGAAATCAAGATCATCCTATTGATCACCTAGTACTACTAAACATCACCCATCCACCCTAGCACAGCCATAACATGTATGGCAAGGATAATTGAATCTGAATACAACTACACTAAGATTGAAACAGAAACTGCAACAAACTAAACGACATAACTAACCAAAATAACTAAAAGTAATATTTGATTGCGGATCTCCATGAGATAAACTACACCCACACTTCGCAAACGAATAAGCCACGCCACCAGAATTCTGGTGACATTTAGGCGGTACGGCTCACAGCCACACCAACTAACCAACACCACAAACCAATCACACCAAAACATTGAATAGGGAAAGGGGAAGGGACCTAACTAAACTTCGGAATGACTAAAGACTAGGGAAAGGGGGCAGAGAGACGCTTGAACCGTCGACAACTACTGGGGGAGAGGGGAGGGAAATCACACAAAAGATCGACGAAAACCAGTAGGGGGCGGGGAAAGGAAGAATCTAATATACGAGGAAAGACGAGAAGGGGGATGACAGAGGGACAGGGAACTGGGGCGAGGGACAATCGAGGGAGGGGGGAAGACGGGGAGGGGAACCAGAGGAACAATGAGCAGGGGAGGGGAAAGGATCGACACAAGGGAACAAGGAGGGAAAAACCTAAATTAAGGACAAAGAGAGGCCCAAATACAAGCACCGACGACCCTACGGTCACCAGCGAGCTTGCGAGGCACCGACGACCCTGCGGCCATCAGCGAGCTTAGCTTGCGGGGCGGCGAGCGACGTTTAGGGGGCTTCTAGGGTTTTTTATGAGGTGACTTTTAAAGAGATCTTAAGTAATTAAGATAATATTTGGCTCTTTAGTAATAAAGATATACCTAATATTAAAATTGAGGTGTTAATTAATACTTTCCACTTTACTCACAATCACATATTTCTATTAGAATTTGAGGAGATTGGTCTATGCCTCTTTGACATCCACAGGTCGTGGCCAACACATGAAGTGAAATTTGTTTTGTGAAAGGTGTAGTATATTAAGTTAAAGTATATCCAAATTACACGTTAAACAAAGTAGCATCGGGCTATTCTCCCCTACATGGCTACATTACAACATAAACACAAATGTTCAAAGGTGATTTCCTCTAAGCCGATATGTAATTCCTACCAAGGTGATTTGGAGAATTGGTGAAATACGTTAACTTTCATGCTCCCATTCTGAAGAGTTTTAGGCCAAGATGTCAGCTTCTCTTGTCTACTCTCTGTTAACTTTTTGCACTAGCTTCACTCGTCCCTCCTGCAATAACTTTCTGCATACATTGGTGGAAGTGACTTTGATATTGATTCATTTCCCGGAAACTTAGTTAGCCTTATATGTTTTGAAATGTTGATTTTTCATATCAATTTTATGGATCTTGCTTCTTAATTAATTCAAGAAGTTAATCATATTACCCTTGGTTTAGTAAATGTTTATATAACTTTTAATATATGATATGATAGTTTCGGTTTAGAAAATCCATCAATTTTTTTGTGTGTGTGTGTTGCTTAGCTATTTAATTAATAAGAACTTTAACTCGGTGTTTAAATTGAATATTACTTAAATATTAAGCTAACATAAATTAAAGCATGAGAAGTGAAGTTTCATAAAAATTTGAAAAATGTGGAGTTTTTTAGTTTACAAAAATACAAGAGCAAACTGTAACTTCAGATAAAATCCGACTTTCCAACAAATGAATAAAATTGCTTACTTATTCTCCCTAAGCAAGCAAAACTTCCCATAGTAAGTTTCACTTCAAATGGTCAACCAATCAACTTCATTTGCATTTTCAAGAAATTATAATTGTAATTCATACACGGTGTAAAGCGTTTTTTTTTTAAAAAAATACTATTCTTGTATTCAATCAGACGGCCACTAACTTCATTTAATTTATAATTTATAGATCTATATTTCGTAATTTTAGGAATTAAAATAATGTTTAGTGATTAATTTAGAATGTGGTAATCCAAGGAAAAAGGTTAGAGTCTGACTCTTATCCGACTTTATGCCTTTATTTTCTAAAAGTTTAGTACTATAATGACCACTCACCTCATATTACGAAAAATTAGCTATATGTGCTCAAAGATGATGTAGTTCCAACCCTCCAATATTGCAATTGGTTGAAGGTGGGGCTAATTCAAAAATCAACCACTTAATTAACTCCAATTACTTTCCCAAATTATAATTATTTAGCTGACGATTCCAAGGACATACAGTATGATCTTCCCAATAATCCAATTAGCTAAACTGCTCCACAATGAAATTAGGTTAATATTAACTTTTTTGGCACCATTTTAGTGGTTCACATTGTTTTCTGAAATAAAGATATCGTGTCAACACATTTGATTCGGGATCTTTGGGAATAAAACCTCACATATGTATGTAATGTAAGTAGCCAACGATGATCCAACTTGCAATATTAATATTGCGACACCTTAGATTACATGTTTAGACTTAATTATGCATTTTATAAACATTATTATTGAACATTGGTCCATAAATTGATCGCTACTTATTTTATTCCCAAGTCATCTCATCTGCCGTTTGAAATGCACATTGACGGCATAAACAATGTTTTAAATGATCAAATTAAATCTCAAATTGAACAAATCATATGAATAGGATGCTTATTGCTTAGTCACTCCTATTGGCTTTTTTAAGCATAATTTTATCTTAATCCTACGTGTATGCTTACTCAATTTAGTGCATTTAGGCATTTGCTTTGTACATTTTTCATCTTCCATTTAGTTGGAAGAATATTCCGAGTACCAAATAGTGTTGTTAATGGACTAGGCTAGATATAGATATTGTTGTTTTAATTGTAAATTATATTTTATAGATTTCATCTATTTTTTAAATAAAAGGTACTCCTATATTAGTGGACTTATTTTTTTTTAGAATACAAATACTTCCTCCGTTTTCTTTTAGATGTTACACTTTCCTTAAATTGCATGTTTCTAAATAGATGTTTACACTTTTTTTTATTTCCTAAATTGGAAAGTTTTATGCTGTAAAATTACTCACTTACCCTTACTTATAAGGATTAATCAAAATTAAACTAACTTAATTTAACCTTATTATATACTAATCCAAAATTAATTAAACCTCCTCTCTTCTCTTCCACCACCCCTCCTACACCACCTCAGCTGCCCCATTCCTTCCCCCCACCTCGCAGCCTCCTTACCACCACCAACAGAAGCCCGGCAAATTCCCACCACCACTCCACCACCCACTCGAAATCGCTACCCACCCACCCAAAACGCTACCCACCCACCCACCCACCCACCTGAAAACAAGACCCCCCCACGAAATTATTCCCCACCACCGGAAAACTAGGGGGAGCAGCGACGACCAAACGAGCCCCGATGGAACGAAGGAAGAACGACGAAGGTGCCGACGAAAAGGGCCCCACCTACCTGAAAACGAAGGGGAACGACGAAGGTGCCGACGAAAAGGGCCTAAAACTAGAAAATTCCGATGGAAGAACGACTGAAAAAGCGAGAAAAACGAGCGACGAAAACAACCTTGCGATTCGCGCGATGAGGGTTGGGCGAGCGGTTCGCGCGACGAGGGCTGGGCGAGCGGTTCGCGCGACGAGGCTGGGCGAGCGTGTGTGGTGTGTGCGGGGGTTCGAAGGCTGGTCGAAGGTGGCGACGATGTTCGAACTTCAGGTGGGTGGTGGGGTGGTGGTTCGAATTCGGCGGGTGGGCTAATATGAGCGGGTTTTTCGGTGGGTGGGGTGGGCTTTTTGGTGGGTGGGTGGAGTTTTCGGGTGGGTGGGATGGGGTTTTGGGTGGCTGGGTGGGTGGTTCGAATTTCAGGTGGGTGGTGGGGTGGTGGTGGGAGTTCTCTGGGCTGCTGGGGTGGTGGTGGGGAACCCTAGTTGGAGTTCTCTTTTCTCTCTCCTCCCTTCCCTTAAACCCCATGTTAATTCTCTCCTAATTACTCCTCCAATTTTTGCCTAGGGAACCACAATTTTTGAAAGTGTAACATCTAAAAAAAACGGAGGAAGTAGTTTATTTTATAATTAATGCTAATACAACATATATTGTCACGAGGGAGAGGTGGTAGCTCAGTGGTGTACCACTCCGAATTCTAGGGCATTACCCAAGATTCAAATCAATCATATATGATGATTTCTATGACGATTTAATCAACCAAATTAGTTAACTAATTTCAGGGGTTGGTCTTCGGATTAATTATCTTTCC